>NC_142838.1:6368636-6671666 GCF_061612785.1 Hesperophylax consimilis | reverse complement strand
GTTTTTCACTAAGCTGACCGTGTATCGTCATGGGTATATTTCTCTATTGACTTCAATAAGTTTTCGTATATAACAGACCATATAAAGTTTTGCATTCCTCAAGTTTTCTCAGAACGTGTTCATGGCCCGTACGGAGTAGTTTGCGTTCCCTGTTTATAACACAAAAACATTAACTGAACACCTAAACGAAATTATTACATGCATTATAAGATTGGAAAGGCGGCAAAATTGTAGCTAAATTGTGGGTAGGTTATGATATCAAAATTTCACTGTGGTTAATATTGTTTTTTTTTTTGCCGTGTTGTACTTCCTTCTTCTATAACGTTTTAGACATCAGCGTTACGCTGTCCATCATCGGCCTAATTTTGAAACCATCATCAGTATTCACTCTTTTGTCTCATGTAATTATTTTTTTCTGAACACAAAAAATAAAATAAATATTAAAAAAAATGATATGGTGCAATCACACTATATTATAACTGAAATACTGGCCCTAAGAGAATTAAAATGCGCATTCGGTATCACTTTTATACTTCTTTCTATATATTTGCCCTGATGATGGACACTGTAACGCTAAACGAAATTTTGGTAAGAAAGAAGTAAAAAATAGTAATGTATTTTAATAATTTGAGGTAATGACTATAATTAATTATGATAAATGATAATATTGTGTTTTTGTGAAATAAATATTTTCCATGCACTCGAGCAATTGGTGTCATATACTCGTACATATATTTATAATATTATTTATTCAATACTATTTCTCAAAATATTAATAAGGAAACATATGAAACTGCTGACTACGGTTTAAAGCCAAAGAACCCACCTAGATTTAACCGATTATTCCATATTTTTGGGTTCTATAAATTTGGCACATAATGGCAATCGATAGCTCAAAACGTTTTGTAGTTTTGTAACATGGCATTATATGCCAAAAATCACTCGAGTAGTTAAGATGCTCATAGTTATTGGTAGTTTATTCTGGGAAATACAAACTAATTATTTTAAATATTTCCCATCTAATCTAAATGCTTAAAAAAAGATAACATGGAGGTAATTAATAATTATGTAAAACGAAAAAAGACTATTTAAAAACAATGTATTGCCTTCCTTTAACTGTACGAAACGAGATATACGTACGTACATCTTGCCCGATAAAGCTCTACATAATACGCCTAAAAAAGTGTATACATAGATAAAGTCTTGATATTAGAATAACGAAAATGCTATATTATCTTCACGATAGTTGCACTACGTTTATTTATTTTTCCAATTATTTGCTATTTCCTTACTTTTTTTATAAATAACCCCACAAAGGACGCCACAAGGGAAATAATTTCACTCGGGGCCTATGCCACCTATGGTGATGCTGTGTGGAGGGTTTTTTTTAAGGAAAGGAAGAAGAAGATATTCTGGGAACAAAAAGGATATGAATGGGGTTAGGAATTTAGTGGTTAGTGTTTTGAGGAGTGACGGACGAATGCATCCATCACACCCGGTACAGGACGATTAATCGCAAGAGATCAGCTGAAGAGGTCTTAGGGTCACTCGATAAATCTGGGAACCCCTACTAAGTCACCAAACGTAGCGAAAAACTCTGGGTGACCTATAACAGAGGTGTTGGTCATCCAATAAATGGTTCCTCGGTTGGCGGTACCCATACCAGCCTCCCAAATTGTAAAATGTTAATAACAATTTTATCTTTCTTATTCGATATATTTTTTGGAAACTTGGAATATTTTTTTACGTTTTGAATATTGAAAGTTTACCAAAATTTTATTGAAAGCAACATTTAAAGAAATGTGAATCACATGTCTGATCTCTCTGTGTACCTCTCCGGGGAAAATCGCCCAGGTAGTTGGTTATTTGCTAGCTAAAAAGTTGTCTGAAAAAGAAACTGTATGAACTATTTTTGATCTAATTTTTGACGCTGGCAACATTTTGTTAATCGCCACGCTGGAAAGCATGCGCATTCCAGCGAACCCACTAATGTGGTTTAATAGTCCTTATAGAAACTGCATTGTTTCATGTGGCTTAAGGCGTAACATGAAAATTACATAATAATTTCCGACGTTTTCCAAAACCTTCTGATAAACCGCTTTGTAAATTTGAGTGTTGAATAGAGTTCATCTTTAGCTAAAAGCATTTACCACCTAAACAGCGATAAAATTCAATTGCAAAATACCCTAGAAATATTGTTTTGTAATTTGTTGTGTAATAAATCTACAATAAGCTTGACGATTCACTAAACAAGGTGTTCTCTTGCGTGTGAAACATCATTTAATAAGCAGAAATTCAGTCTGCTATAGTATAATAATTATAATTGAATCCGATAGAAACAAGGTAACGAGGTTCTACTACTGTACGGTCCAATTAGTTCCTGTAATGATATGGCTGGGCGGGGTGTGGGCGAGAAATGGGGCGACTAGAGGGCATGCAACTCCCCGCCGCAAGGAGGTCGCAGGCTGTATCTCGTCGCCGACCGCGCCAGGCCTCTTGAAAATCGAAATCATTAATGAGAAACTAACTGAAGTTTGGTGGAAGTAATCAAAATGGAGGTCATAGTAATGATGGTTCACTGAACAACTAATTCCGAGAAGTGTGAGAAGATGATCGGTTACCGGTTATTATTTGATTCATTTGTGTTATTTCGCAATAAAATATATTTTTATTAGGGAGGCGGGCTTTGGTACCGCCGCCCTGGAAACCATTTATCGAATAACCAAACACCTCGGCCATTGGTCACCTCAAGTGGTTTGGTACGTTTTGGTGATTTAGCAGGGGTCCCGGGTTCATCGAGTGAAGTATGTTCTGGATGTCCCTGCCTACCAGCTGCGTGGAGTGCTAGATCGGTAGAGACCAGTTTGGGGCGACCCTTTGACTTCTCGATCCATCGCCGGGAGAGATATATTCATACGTACGTCACTCCTGGATACACTGATCCCTAGATTCCTACCCACCCCTCGTACCTTTTTCCTTCCCAGAACTTCTTTTACTACTTTTTTTTATTCTAAAACATCCCCACACAACATCCCTATAGATGACATAAGCCTCGAGGGAATTTATTTGCCTCAAGGCCTCCTGTGTGTGGTTAATGTAAAAATAAAAATTAATTTATAAATAATATGTATTATTTACAGTACGTTCCTGAGTCCAAAATAATCTCAGTATCACTTTGAAGAAAGCCAACCATTCAGAATTGAAACGTTGTTTGAAATGGCTTTAGCTGTGTTTGGTTACCAAATTTTAATAACTAAGTAGTTTCTCACCTTACTTTACCCCATCTCCTTCCCCTTCCCGCAACGTTACGGCCTTTCCCAATCGGGGGTGTCATAGTGTCACTGGCTCCAGACGGTGGGAAGCACAGGATTTTAAAATAGGATATTTGAAAATATTTTAATAATTACTGTATCGAACGTCATCAGCATCATCAATATAACATGTACATTTTATTTTATTTTAAATACATAAACGGCTATACTGCCTTTTATAAATAAAAATATAATAGAGTACAAAGTAAGAAAATAATATTATTACATTATAGTAGTTTTAAACTTAAAAATAACATACAATTATTTTGTGTATCACAACCAAAAATAACAAAAAAAGAACAATGAGAAATATCATCATTTCATTCCAACATGTCCATATTGCGTATATAACGTTACATTATGGAAAAATAAGTTTTGAGTGCATGTTTATATTGCGCTAATTTTAAGAAATAAATGTCGCCGATGTTGGCATGTTCATTTCCCAAAATGTGCAATCGACTGATTGGTGAGTAATAATGTGATAATGTATGTGTGTTATTATAGTAGAACGGTAGAGTCAGTCTATTGTTAGCGCGACCAGGGCAATGAAATCGTATTAGTTCTATTAAATCAGGGGTATCCAGGACCGAGTGAATTATTTTATATAATATTAATAGATCACAGATTTTTCTGCTATCTGATAAATTTACGAGATTAGTCCAGTTCAATAAAAAATTATAGTCCACGGATTCTCTTGGAATACCTAATTTAAAATTAATATACCTAAGGTATCTATGCTGGACTTTTTCAATAGCTTGAATATGGATATTGTAATGTGGAGCCCAAATCGTAGAGTTATATTCCAAAATGCTTCTCACTAGCGTTATGTATAAAATGCGAATAGTATCAATGTTACAAAATTGTTTGGTTATTCTAATAATAAATCCTAAAATCTTCATTGATCTATTAATAATATTAGTTATATGGCTAATAAATGTAAGTTTTGAGTTGAAAATAATACCTAGATCATTTATTGTTTCTACTGAGTTTAATATAATTTTGTCGAGATTATATTCATAAATTGTCGGTTTTTTTATTTTATAAAATCTTATTATTTGACATTTACTAATGTTAAGTGCCAGTTTATTGCATATACACCAATTAAACAAGTTGTTTAAATTTTTTTGTAAAATTATGCAATCAGAAATATTTTTAATTTTTTTATATAATTTTAGATCATCAGCAAATAACAGGATATCAACATCGGAAAAAACGTCTACAATGTCATTAATAAATAAAATAAACAGTATTGGTCCTAAATGGGAGCCCTGTGGCACACCACTTGTGGCAGAAAAGGCATCCGATATTACGTCATTTAACTTTACAAAAAGTTGCCTATTTGTTAAATAACTCTCTACCCATTTAAGAAAGTTCCCGGTTATACCCATACTCCTTAATTTATTTATCAATATTTTATGACAAACTTTATCGAACGCCTTGCTGAAGTCAGTATATATCGAATCTACTTGACATTTATCTGCAAAGGCATTAGCTATAAAGTTTTCATATATTAGTAGATTTGTCAGAGTTGATCTATTCTTCATGAAACCGTGTTGAAACCTTGTTATAATCCCATTTAATTTAAAACTAATTTTATCCAAAATAATTTTTTCAAATAATTTTGGAATAGTTGACTGTATACACACAGGTCTATAGTTGCGTATATCGCATTTGTCACCTTTTTTAAATATGGGTGTGATGTAACTATTTTTCCATGCAATAGGAAAATATCCCGATGACAATGACATATTAAAAATTAAATAGAGGGGATACGACAAGGCATGTATACAGTGTTTCAATAGAATTGGTGGTATTTTGTCAGGACCCGAACTTTTTTTTATATCTAATTTGTTAATATGGGTTTTAATTTCATTTATATCTATGTGAATGTTAGAAATTTGTAAATTGATGTTAGATGAAAAAAAAGGAATTTCACTATTATCAATTGTGTTGTCATATACATTAGGGTGGAGTGACGTTGTATGGGACTTTTTTTTAAAAGATGCCAGTACTGTAATAGCAAAAAAAAGTTGCCTTTATATAACACCTCTTTCGTCTAAAAAAATCAACTCGATCGAAACATTCCTTTATTCAACAACCAGCACATTTATATTTAGAAAAAAATTGTATGAAAAAAGTCGCTGAAAACTCTGCCAAGCATTATAAACAAGCGATATTCATAGCAAAAATACAATTTTATTAGGGGTTTTATAGCTAATAAAGTGCATAACACATGTGAAAATAAAAATAAAATTACCATAGTTTCAAGGCGGGGTCTATTTTTGGTTTTTTGAAGAGGATTATTGATTTTTTATTGTTTTTTTCGTGTTTTTGAGAAACATGTTTTTTTATTAAATAACAAAGAGAATTTTTTTAAACATTATCGAAGTTTTATAATATTTATTGTGATTTGAAATGAGATTTGGTGTGAAATTCGGGCATTATATGCGTAGATTTTATTGTCGCCCGAATGAATCCATCTCTTGCTTCAGGCCCAACTGTAGACAACGATGCCTGGGTAACCCTTTTCTTCACCGAAATTATTTATCATTTTGACTAGGTCGTCATTACTGATTTTGGATAGTATCGGTGGCGGTGTAACTTCGCATTCCTGCCAGTTGATAATATCGTAATATTTACTTGCTGAAAAGTTTATTGTTGGAATAATAAAGTCTCTAACAACAGATGGACTCGGACATCTATCTCGCGCCTTTAATATTCGTCTCAAACCCAATTCTCTTACAATAAGGTTGTCATCCATTATCATGGATAGTAGCAGATTTTCCGGGTGGCAAAAATAGACGTTTCTTTGAATTACTGAATTAATTATATCTCGTAGATCGGTGCTCAAATATCGGGTGAGTTTTATTATAGTAAAAACATGTAATGCCCCATCTTTACACGACGGGTGCCTCTTTATCTCAAACCATGTCGGAGCATATGCTTTAACAACATATTCAGAAAGAATTTTTAGGTTCACTGAAGGGTTAGTTGTTCCTATATATAATCGAAGTATTGAGTTTGCTGTCGTCAACCAGCGTGAGTGACAAATACTACCTGGATGACGGTTTGCTAAATTTGGTGGGCAGTGACCTGTTGTAACTGCAAAACATATTTCGTACAAGTATTTTTGGTCCGTGCTCAAATTTTTCAATTCCTCTGCGTTGAGTTTGTGCATCTCAAAGTGTATTGGTGAATAATTTATAACGGTGTTTTTAGAGCTGCTTTTAAGAAGTTTTCCAATAGGTCCTGAAAACCCTTTAGGACCTGTTGTAGCACCATTGTTGAAACAAGTGGCGAAGGGGAAGTTCGTTTGCATGCAGCTGACAGATAAACCATTGTAACGGATGACCTAATTCCAATTCCATGAATCTAATAGTTCCATTTTTTTTGCCTGTATTGACAGCAGTCCCATCACATCCAATCGCTGATAAATCATTCAAATTAAAACCGTTCATTTTTAAATGGTGTAACATGCTCTTCGCCATGTTTTTGCCAGTTCCTGATGATGGTGTAACATGTCCAACATATTGAGACCCCGGCTCAGATAAAATGGAATAATGTTCTTCTGAAATCGTTCTCCGATGATATCTATCCCCTATTTTTTCCTGAGACAGTGTTTTATCCTTCCTTCCATCGAAATATAGACCTCGAATTTTTGTTGACTCCGACGACATCTGCCATGTTTTTATTAAAGAAGTGCGACACGTTTGTCTAGCTCGTCTGAGTTTGCTCCTATCAATCACCATTTTAGAGTCGTCTTCGGTTACTATGCCAAAATCTTGTAATGTAGCACTTGCAACAGCTGATGCCGACCTGTCTGACAAACCATACTGATCGCAGATTCTGGCCAAAGTGGGGAGTTTTAACATCATGGGAATTTTCTGGAGGTTGCGAAGAATGTGAAGAAAATGATTGGTTTTCATCAAAAAAGGGTTGACGTGGTTTTGTCGCTGATGCTGTAGATGAGCTGACCTTCGAAGCAAGTTCAGATAAACGAGCTTGCATCCTCATTTTCCGATGTAATTTTTTTGTTGTGTCGGTGTCTATTGCTCCCAGCATCATTTTTCTCGAGGATCTTTGGTCTTGAAGGAATGCTTGTTCTTTGGTGGGTACCTTGCGCGTCTTTTCGCAGGAAGACATATTCATATTGTTACATTTGCATGAAGCAATATCGAAAAGTTTATTAATTTTGATTTTATGACAATTTTAAGACACTTTTTTTTGGCCAATTTTTAAGTTTTAAGTATTCGTTATAATGATCTTGGATCAGTTTTATCACTCAATTGTGTGAAACAATGGGAATAGATGCGCGCTTCTAAATTCCTTCAACAATTGCAGATATAACACTTTTTATTTCGAATACTGACGGTTTTTTTGTAGAGTTAAGATTACACTCATATCGTAAGAACAAATAATGTTTAATCACTTCTGAGACAGTAGGTAACACTTGAGAGTTCATTTCAGTTGGTGCCCCGAATATTGGACATAAAATTTTGCTTCTCGTGTAATTTGCATTCATTTTCACAACATTTATATGTGTTAAAATTTAATCGGACAAGGATTCTAACACGTCTACGGTCAGCGGTAGCCGAAACGAAACTAGATGCAAGTCGCATCTAGTTTCTGCGACGGGAGCGAAATTATCCCCCCCCACCTCCACAGCGCTCACAAACTCACTAGTTTAACAGCAATTTATGCAGTGTTTTTTTTTTTTTATAAAACATGTAATGTTCAATAAGGTAAATGCAATTAAAAGTAATGGATATTATTTTATATTTTTGAGACTGTACTCAGATTTTGGGAAAAAAAGGCTAAATTTACGTTTTTTACGTTACGAAATCGCTAGGTTGTTGAATGAAGACATAAGTTTAGATTTTTTAAAGTATTTTTACGAGAATATGAATGACATGAAGCATCTTTTGGCAGCTATTACAATACCGAGATTTGATTTTTGCAATGTCGCTCCACGCTAATATACATCTTTAAAAAATGAAGCAAATAAATTAACAATAGTTTCTGCATTATTTCCATTTATGCCATTATAATACATGCTAGCAGGTATGTCTATTTCATTTCTTTTTAATGACTTTGAGTACTTCCATAAAGTGTTGATGTCGTTATTTGCAATTGAATTTTCCACATTATTTAAGTATTCTTTGTAACAATTTTTAGAAAGATCGTGACATTGGCGTCGAATTGAATTGAATTGAATATAATCTTTAATTGATTTGGAATTTTTGTACTTTTTATGTATTTTCTTCTTCAATAGAGTCAAGTCAATTAAATCTTTATTGAACCACTGAGGGAAAACATTATTTTTACATTTAATGTAAGGCACATTTTTTTCTATGACATTGTGAATTATTTTATAGAATACGTTGATATTTTCGTTAATATTTTCTTGTTTTAAAAAAGTCCAATCAGTAGCATTTAAGCATTCATTAATATGATCAAAATCAGCTTTATTAAAATTGTGAAGTGATTTTTTGCACTGTAGATTTGGTATTTTATTTAATGATACGCTAATATTTAATGGAGGATGATAGTTATCTACAGGTAATATTATTTCACTTGACTTTACTACAGTTACTGAAGTATCACTTGAAAATACCAAGTCCAGTATTTTGTTATTACAATTTTCAATTTTATTTAATTGTGTTATATTTATAAAATTTGACATGCTTATAACTTCTTTGTTTAAAGTTGACAAGCCAGCGTTTTCTATACCTGTCAATTCCATAAAGTTTTGATTCCAAATGATGTTCGGAAGATTAAAATTGCCAGTTATAATTATTTTTACTTTTGGATATTTTAATTGTAAAATTTCAATATCTTCAAAATGCTTAGTATAAATACTAATATCCGATTTAGGTGGAATGTACACATAACCTAATAAAATTCTGTTTTTACCTGTATTAATCATAATAAATAATTGCTCTATTTCAACGTTTTTTGTATTTAACTGTCTGGAGACAATATTTTTCGCTACTGCAATCAGAACTCCACCACCTCTTCTTTTATTGTTTTTAATGTCTTCGTTTGTAGATTGAATTCTATCCCGGCGGAAAACGTTGTATCTTGACATTCAAAATATAACACATACATATAACACGTACATCAAATATAACAAACACAACAAAATGCCGTCATATTTACCACTGTCGAAAACTATGTAAAACCTTCCATAAAACTAATTTTGATAAACCTGCCCTGCCGTTTAACGGTAAATTTTATCACAACAATTGGAAAAGCAGTTGTCTCGCCTTAACGCAAGTAACTATCTTGCTCTCGCGAAGCAAACGCTCATTGTCTGAACGAAAAAGCCCGCTCTCCCGTCAACAGGCAATGAAAGATTTAGAAAAAAATACTAGAATTTGCAAGCCTTTTCTGTAATAATAGGAGACAACGTTAGCTAAATAGTTTTATACAAAGATATTTACATTTTAAATAAGCTCGAATAATAGAAGAAATAAAATATGTTACACATAAGATAATTATGTACTCAGCGAAACGCTGAAAATGTTACAGAGATTTGTCCACTTATCTTATAGAATATGTCTTATTATAACCAAATAAAAAATATTGCGACGACGTGGTTTTGGCAAAACGACAGTGATAGATAAGGTCTAATATTATAAAATATTCCCTTATTTCTGAGATTAACATATTTAAACCTACAACGTGGCGAGCTTCATAGCAAAAAAAAGCAAAGTTCTTTACGGGAATTTGATATGACAAACAAGGGTCGGAGACGCGGTGGTAATGAATCTTATAAATACACCGCAAAACCGGTCCCTGACCATTTCTTCCACGACTCCTGGACCCCGTACATGTCCAGGCACTTATTGAACAAGCCACGGCGCTTCAATTTACTATTCAACATGCCACCAAGGAGCTGGCAAAAATTCAAGCCCTGATAAGAAATCACAATGTCTAGACAAAATGTTAAATTAATCAACCTACAGACGGCCTTTTGGAACGCCAATGGCTCAGTCCTAGCTCACAAGGAGGAAATAATTGAATTCTTTCACGATTATAGTATTGAAGTATTCCTCATTAACGAGACCTGGCTCAAGCCTTCCAGGAACTTCAGAATACCAAATTACATAACTTACCGTGACGACAGACTAGCCAACAAAGGAGGCGGAACCGCCATCTTGGTTAAGAATAATATTGACCACCGTCTAGCACATTCATTCTCTAGTAGTAACATTGAATCCACCTCGGTAATAATCAATACCTCTTCCGGACCACTTAAATTTATTTCTGTCTACGCACCTCCTACCCGCAAATTAATTCCAGCAGAATTAGACAATCTCTTGTCTGAAAATGTCCCCACTATAATAGCTGGGGACATGAACGCAAAGCACGGATCGTGGCACAGCCTAAAAAATAACAAAAAAGGCAACATACTCGCAAATTACGCGAGTACCCACTCTATCGTAGTCGATGCTCCAGATAGACCGACGATTCATCACCATGCCGGTAATCCGGACGTGATTGACATCGTCATTCTTAAAAATACTAGCCACCTACACTCCCTCCGAGTACTTAACGAACTCTCATCTGACCACGATCCAGTTCTCCTCTCTCTAACAGGAGGCTCTAACCCTCTGGTCCTCGTTAATCCTCTACCAACAAAAATTAAATGGAATAAACTTAACGAAATAATGAATAAAAACATAACGATTCCCACATCAATTCCCGACGAAGCCACTCTTAACGCTGCTACCTCCGTCTTAATTCAAACATTAAAATCATGCATTAACGAGGCGTCCGTTGAGATTCCTACCGACACCACACGATATGGAATACCCGAAGAGATCAAAGATCTTATTAGGGAAAAAAATCTTGTTAGGAAAGAGTGGCAGAGATCTTGCAATCCAATAGTAAAGCATCATTTTAATAGACTCAACAGAGAAGTGCGTGAGGCCCTCAGCAAATTCCGCAACAAGCGATGGCACGACTTCATTTCAACTCTCGAAGACGATAGAGCAGCGTACTGGAAGCTCTCTAAAGCACTCAGACGCCCAAAAACTAAAATCTCTCCGATTAAAGGCCCCAACGGATTAGTATACTCCGCTGCAGACAAGGCTGAAGCCTTCGCAGATAGCCTTCAAAGTCAATTCTCTCCCAATACAGACTTCGACGACCCAGCCTTCGTAGCAAAGGTGGATTCAAAAGTAGAATCAATCTTAAGTCTAGATCCTGAAGACCCTCCAATCAGGTTCGCAACTCCTAAGGAAATTAACAACATAATTAAAAAATTAAAGAAAAAAAAAGCAGCCGGTCCTGACGGCATCTCAAATAAAATCTTAAAATATCTGCCAAAGAAAGGCATCTGCGCTATTACAGCCATCTGCAACGCGTCGCTGAGATTACGTTGCTTTCCAAAGGATTTTAAAGAAACTGACGTAATTTTAATTCCCAAACCAGACAAGGACCCACTATTAACGGAGAATCATCGGCCTATTAGTCTCCTTCCTTGCCTAGGTAAAATCCTGGAAAAAGTTATACTATCGAGATTAAACTCATTCACTCAGGACAGTAAATTCTTGCCAGACTTCCAACATGGTTTCAGAGCAGGTCATTCCACCTCTCACCAACTCCTGCGTGTTGTGGAACACATCACGGAGGGATTTAATACTAGGAAAAAAACAGCTATCCTCTCACTCGACGTAAGTAAAGCCTTCGATAAAGTCTGGCACAACGGCCTTTTATATAAAATGAACGCTCTCGGGTATCCTTTGAGACTTACGCAATTGATAGCTACCTGAGAGATAGATGCTTTAAAGTCAAGTCAGAAAACGTCTTCTCCACAACCCGCCCCTTATCAGCTGGGGTCCCTCAAGGCAGTCAACTCTCTCCATCCTTGTATAACATCTACTCTAGTGACATTCCTAAACCCATTGACCACAACATTAAAATCACTCAGTTTGCGGATGACACTAACATCATGTCTAGTTCAACAGTCGAGAGCATCGCCACAAAGCGTGTTTAGAGACAGGCCACTCTAACTGAAGAGTGGTGCAAAATGTGGAGAATTTCAATAAACCCTACTAAAAGCGCCGCGACCGTTTTCTCAAAGACACGGCCTAAACGGCCCCCATTCATTAAACTGTTTGGGGAAAAGGTTCCATGGGAAAAGTCAATTTAATACCTAGGTGTAACGCTTGACTCCAAGCTCACCTGGAAGAAACATATAACTAGTAAAATAACAGCAGCAAATAAATGTCTAGCATCACTTTATCCAATGATGGGAAAGAAAAGTCGTTTATCAACGGATAATAAATTACTTCTTTATAAAACAACAATAAGACCAGGTTTCACGTACGGATGCCCCATTTGGGGGCACGCCGCTCCAAGTCTAATACAAAAGATTCAACTATTTCAAAATAAAGCCATTAGACTTGCTTTAAATGCACCTAAATGGATTAGAATTTCTTCTATCCATAAAGACACCAACATTCCGTTGATAAAAGACTTAATTGTTTCCCAAGCAACCAAATTTTATGCCGGCCTTTCCAGCCACTCTAATCCAACAATAAATTCACTCTCGAAATATAGCGAAAACGATAAATTTAAATTTAAAAAACCCAAGTTAGTCCTCCGGAAGGAATAATAACCTGCCTACAGCCGCAGTATAGTTTTTAAGCTCTTTTTCAACACCACTATAATAATAAAAATAACAGTAAAGTATCTAAAGATAATCAATTATAATTATGTTAGAGTCAGTAAACTCATGTTTAGGAACTCTGTTAAATAAAGTAAATCAAAAGTCAAAAGTCCCTGACCATTCCGCTTCAAGCCTTGGACCAAGCAACATCTACCGCTCTCCGCTCTGCCATTACTCGTTTCGCTACCTGGGAACTAACTCGCTGTGTTTGATTTCAACCCGGTTCCCCCCCCCCCGCTCCACTTCCGCTGTCTATTGAACCTGCCTGCTAGCCAACCTTAGAGAGGGGATCTAATGTTGCCTACTGAGCTGGCCTGCTCACTGGCCCCGATGTCGCAGACTCGTTACCGACTGAACGTGCCTGCTAGTCAGCCTCGGAGAGGGAATCTGCCATTGCCTACTGAACCAGCCCGTCAGCCAGCGCCCCGCAGAGCCGTTACCGACTGAGCCTGGAGGGATACTAGAAGTTGCAACCGCAATAAAAACCAACCGTCTTTATAAAGGCGTTCTTTTAAAAATGCAAATTACAAATGTTGAATATATCATCTTTCTCAAGACGCATTCGTTTATGCAAACATATTACAAGAGTCGATATTCCCTTGATCGAGGGGATCGAACGTTGCCGACTGAGCTAGCCCGCCTGCCAGCTAGCCCCGGAGAGCCTTACCGACTGAGCCTTCCCGCCAGCGTGCGGTCCTGCTCACTGGCCTCGATGTCGCAGAGCCGTTACTGTCTGAGCTTGGACGGATACAAGGAGTTCTACCCTCAATAAAAACCAACCGTCTTTATAATGGCGTTCTTTTAAAAATGCAAATTACAAATGTCGAATATATTGTCTTTCTCAAGACGCATTCGTTTATGCAAACATATTACAAGAGTCGATATTTCCTGCATTTTTATGGTATTTTGAATAACTCTGTAACGGTTAAAATGAAATATCTCAAGTGCTTTATTTGAATCATTACAAAGGACAAAGGTAAATGTGTGCCGGTGCTTATATTTTACAGTTTTTTTCTTGTGCAGGCAAACACGTCTCGTTCAATTACAAACTTCTTAAGGTTTATCTGAACATATTTTTATTTGGGTTTGATTGTAGATAACTATCCCAGCTGCTTTCACCAATAACTATAAATTTACAAATACAAATGGTTCAAAAATAAAAAATTTCTAAATGTTCAATAGTCAATTAAATATCATTAAAAACGAAATTAATTTTTAAATAACCATCTCTTAAATTAATTTTAAGATTAATAACAGCATTCATAATAATTTATTAATCATTTTGGTTACTCCTTGACTTAACCGTGTTAGTTTAAGTTTTCCATTTAAACATTAATACAATACTAGAAACTGTGGAGATTTTAGACTTAGGAAAACAAATTTTTCGGGAACCCAAAATAAACTCTATTTTAAAGGATTTAATATTTTCAATGAACTACAGACAGATCTTAAAGAAGTAAAAAGCTCTGCTTTTCGTGGGTTTTGCCTAAATACTATGAAGAATTAGTTTAAGATGTAGTTAAAAGTGTACCTAAATATCATATAAACAAGTTGTTAAATGTTTATACCAAATATAAACATGTAATTTTTATTACAAGCTAAATAATTTATTTTTTTAAAGGTTTTTTTTACAATAATAACCAATTAATCACCGCACTTTGAAATCTTTTTTTTTCTATGTGGATTTTGTCTATACCTGTTCTTATATTTATTTATGTTAATTATACATTTATCGTGATAAAGAAAGAATCGGTTTCGGAACATGTCAATTATTTTTATGTTTTATCAAGTAGGTACCTACTTAGTTGTGATAAAGTATTGTAATACTATAGCGTGTATATAATTTTTAAAAAATATCAAGAAAACCTATAATATATGTTATAAAAATAAAATCAATAATTTCCCTTTACATAAAACATATTTTGCATGAATTGTGGGCATTTAAAGAATAATTATTAAAACATATTCATTTACTTTTGACTATGCAACAACTGCAAAAACGCCCTTGTTTAAATATATCAATAAACATGTTTATATGGTGACCATATCTGTACACGATAGGTATTTTATGAACTTATTATAAGCTGATTTGATACAAATCTCAAGTATCCGAAGGCTCATAGCATTTTCCCTTTATTGTTAACACCAATGACATCTAGCGGCGGATGGGCAAACATTTTCCCAATTTTCTTACCCTTTCTGCGATGTTAATTTCCATTCCACTAGATTTTTTCCTTGCTTTCTGATAATATTCAATAATTCACAATTAACTTTGGCGGGTTTTCAGTTTTTTGGCTACAGCTCTCGGCGGATTTTGGATGTAAGCGTTAGTTGCATTGGTTTGGAGGAAAAAACCATTTTAACGCTTTTTATTTGAGATAAAAATTCAAATAATAATAAAAATTCATTAATTTATATCGCCGTTTTCGTGAGAAATTCACCTCAAGGACGCTCAACAACTTTGTTTATACATTTAATATATTCCTATGACTTAAACTTATAACTTATTACTTGTGGCTTATAACTAAGTTTAATATCTAGTGAATAATAAAAAAGAAACTATTCAGGTTAAATTTTCAAAAATACGTATGTTTTTCATAAAAATTGCCAGACAAACAATAAATATTCATTTTAAAGTGAACAGATAAAATAAACTAAAAGTATGACCTTTAAAGGGTTAGTATCTACTTTGCAATTAATATTAAAGATTTTTCCGTCTATTAAAAATAGATTCCTTTTAAATAACACTTTTATAACGTTTGATAAAAAAGTCGTTAATAATTAGGTAAAAGTAAGCTTTCGACCCCTAAAAAGATGAAAATTGATATAAACCACACTAGAATTTCAACCAACTTAACAACTACTAAGAAAAACTGAGTTGACTAGTTGAAGTTGACTAAGAAAAACGTTGTGGGAGTATTCGTAAACTCAATTTTCTCTTACTTCTGGTGAAAATGAATGTAAAAAAAACGAAAATAAAAATTTATCAAATAGTATCTAAATTTAATAAAAATAAATAACTCTGTAAACACCACTATTTAATCAAAATAATCGACATGTATTTAATGATTCGTCAGGATGTACGTTCATCCCGACGAAGAAACAATTGGTTTCAAAACATAGCGATTATTTTGATTTACTCGTGGTGTATACGTTTATTACATTCATTGTAATTATTATTATTATTATTAAGTGATTTATTGAAGTATCTAAATTATTTGTTAAGATATGCGATTTCCGTTAACTCTCTATGTAAATCGGCGACATCAGTTTTCGTTCAAAACGGGAAAGATTGATTATTAAATCACAGTTAATCTTATATATTACAACTCCTTGTGTGGTATTTTTTGTACTGCAAAGGGACAACTTGTCTAATTCTTATCTATGGGCAGAAAAAGCTTTGGTCCTTAAGGGGAAGTTCGAATAGTAAAGTGACAGAAATTGGTGCGTTGGGATTTTTTAACGCCATTTGTCGATAGAAAGCTCCCATAAATAAAACAGGTTCTTCAACGATCCGTCTATCCGTCTTTCTGTTACTACAGAATAAATCACGCCAAGTATGATCAATCGCCAGTAAATTTATTGCTGTCGGTTTTTTAATGCTAAAAGTTATTTATTAAGGATAGGTTGTTTCACGGAATTTGAACAACTCAAATCAAATTTCAATGCTAAAATTCAAGTTCCGTGAAGGTGATTTTTAAGTTCCGTTTTGTGAAACAACTGATCCATAATGATATAATAACCAAACTCAAATAGATGCCGACGACACAACTATCATAGTGAATGGGATCGACTGTAATATAGTAATCGAACAAGTAAATAATAACATGAACACATTGAAACAATGGTTTTATAAAAATCTTCTGTCATTGAACACTAACAAGACATACTATATACATTTCTCAATTAACAAACTACAAACACTCCCTAACACTAAAATAATTATTCTCAATAACAAATGTAATAAAAACATATGTATCCAAGGCTGTTCAATATTGAACTCAGTATCAGAAATTAAATATCTCGGAGTGATAATAGAACAACATATGAAGTGGAAAAGACATATCTGTGAATCGGTTAAGCGTATCAGAAAGTGTGTATACATATTCATAAGATTAAGAAATATTTTAAAAAGAAATAACCTAAAAAGAGTATACTACGCACTAATCCAGTCGTTAATTCAATACGGAATTATTGGAAGGGGGGGGGGGGGTCATACAATAAGATTCTAACCCGATCAAAGTAGTCCAGAAACTAATCCTCAAAGTAATCCTCAAGAAACCCTCCACGTATTATATTTATTTCATACTAAAATTTAAATCAGAAAATTCTAACATTTTTATTCGTTAACAGAATTATACTATATATTATGTAACGTACTTTTTGATGTAAATATTCAATTTACAATTCACTTTTTCTTTTATGTTGATTATTGTTATTCACTCCAGGCAGGTATTAATACCTTTTTTTCTCTTCTATCTTTTATTTTTATTTTTTATTGATGTACTATTATTATTTCTTTTGTATTTGAATGCACTACGAAATATAATTATTATTAAGTTCTTTTATGTAAAAGACCGACGGCAAAAATGAATAAATAAATATTTTTTGTCTAATAACATCTGTGTTTTAAATATTTTTTCATTATCAGTAATCAGTAATTTTGGTTACCAAAAACGTAAGTGAGCCATATTTTTCATGTTTGCTTTAAAATTTTAAATATTTCTAAAAAAATGTTTATTTCTAATAATAAAGTATCTATCTGTTTTCATAATTTTCCATCAAACATAAAACCAAATATCGCTCAGTTAAATATCGCTCAATAACGCAGTAAGCGTCCCCTATACGCATTGACAAATACTTTAATGTTTTTGCTAACTTCCCAACTCAAATATTTATTAAAAATGCCAATGTATTGTGAAGGTTATTGGTTAAAGACGACAGTACTGTGAATATTTTGTAGGATTAACGATGTTTAAGAATTGTTAAAGAATGTTTGCAGGCTACTATGCTCTATTGGCAGGCCTTGAATAATAGAGAACGTTTTAAATAGACAAGATAATAAATTTCGACAAAAGCCCAAATTGAGCTGTAGGCCAAACTGAACCAAAAATGTATCTCTTTTAAATAATTACAGGTTTGTTGTTTGAAAGTTGGTAAACCGAGATTGTAATTGATGTTCGGGATGTGTAAATAAGGCAATTTGGAGAGTTGAAGCCAACGACCATTGAATCGGAATGGACGAGATATAACCAAATTTAATTAGAGTAACTTGATTGAGCGCAAATATTATTCTTTCGACGCAATATTTCATTATTACCACAATTACTAGTACAACTTCCTTACCTTCAAAAACATGCTTACAGCTTCTTTCTCTCTCCTTTTTTATATCTTCTCCTTAAGTACATTTCTTATTTCTGAGCTTCGCGACTCCCAATAAGGGTCTTCCACACATCGCGGTTTTGCGCTGCGTGGAGAGCCAAGGATACTGACGTACCTTACGCCAGTGAAACTTGGTCATTGGTGACCTGCCTTGGCTTTTCCTGACCTTTATTTCGCAAGCAACTGTGAGTTTCTTCATGTTGGAATCCTAAGTTTGGCGAGCAAAGTCTCAGACAGTTCTTCATTCTACTTTATGCTTAACAAAGCGTTGGTGACCTCCACATCATCTTTCAATATAACCTGGTCATTTTAACCTGCAAACTAATAATAAAAGCTTATTTAGGTTAAATTTAACGAAAATCATGTCCATTGGAGAAATTGATGTTTTAGTTGGGACTTTTTAGAAAAGTTGAAAAAGCTTTTTGTTCTTCACTGTTCACGAAAAACAATTTTTTATAACGCACCAAAGATTGTTCTTGGTATCGTCTTTTCAAAAAAGTTGAAAACCCTTTCGCTATTTTCCATGAGCGTCCAGTTCTCTGATTCATAGCTTAGCGATGGTCTGATGAGTGTTGAAAGAGAAATTGAATTCGGTCTTCTCGAGAAGACTAGATATCGATACAAAATGTCTTTGAAGACTGTATCCATAATAATTATTTATTTTCGTTGTTTAGATATTTAATTTTAAAAAGACGACCTTCACTTAAGAGCGGGGATAATCTCGTTTATTTTGAAGATCATTTGGTTATTTGTTACAACAATAAAATTACAGATTATTGAGAATGCTCCTATCTTCAAAAAACCTTCGAGTAAGTTCTTCCAAAACATCTTTTCCGAAATAGAAAGCCCGTAGATCAAATTGCATGTTGTCATTTCCTGGAAATCTCGACGAATTTCGTTTATTTTTGTATTTTTCACGGAGAATTGTCTGAATTCGTTTTTTCGTGTTGTGTCTGTCCTTGATATTAATTTTGCTTTCGTATAATATATATAGAATACGTATTTTTTGTTTGGTCAGATATTTTTCTACTTTTTGTAAAATAAAAAAAACTTTTTGATAAACAATTCAGTTGCTGTAGCAACCGAATTGTTTATCTCCATAATGACACTTCAACAGCTTTCAGATTTTTAAATCTTCGTAAACTATATTTTAATTTAGAAAATAATGTTGAGTCTATTTAAAGAGTTACATATTTAAGATCCACTTAAAAAAAGTTAAAGTATGATTAATATTATTATAAAAAAATCAACCAATTTAAATAAAAAAAACTTCTTTATTTGTCTTATCACTTACCTCACAACAGTGTGTTTGTCAAAAATTTAAATTTAAAAAATTGAATATGATCTTACAAGTAATAAGAAAATATTTTTATAAAAATTAATCAAATATAAACATTTTAGACGTCTAAAACTTTTGTTTTTGACGTCGAAAATGATTTTTTTTTTACCACGGAAGTGGATAATATTTTTCGATCCATTCACATTTTGATGGTCATTTTTGTTGATAAGTATCCCATCTCAACATCCCTGTATCAGTCTCATAAATATATTTATTGCTTGCGTGCAGAGAGACTCGTTAAGAACCGTTATATATGATGTTGTAAAGAATTCACGCTTCCAATAGGTTCCCCTGATATCATCACCGTTCTCCGTTCACTGTTCGCTGTTCAGGCGCGGATCATTTATCAAGCCCGCCTCAGTTTAAACATGCAGATTATACTAGACGAATATAAACGATTCCTGCAAAATGTTTCCTTTATTGTCAAGTTTATTAAATGGCGTTGTTTCGCAAAGGGCCCGAGCGGAGCTTTTATTTGATTCGTGAGGTTCTAAGCACCTTCTTACGAAAGCGGAAAAGGAATTAGACCCAGTGGTTGCAAACCACATCATTTTTGACACCGTTATTCGATCGACAGTAAAAGCCTTATATTGTCTTTTTAAAATCTAAATATAGGTCATCTGTTAAAACTTTGATGTCGCGATGATGCGTGACAACAACCCAGTCTTATATTTGAATAAATTCTGATTAGCGAATCCCTCATTGGCGGTTATAGGCGACAATTGTTTGAAGAAAAGACAAATGTCAAAAATTCAAAATGGCTTATACAGCCTATTTGATTTGATATTTGATACTATAATAGGGGTTCAAAACAACCGGCATAAAGTACATATGTGTTCATAAAAGATTGTTATAAACACAAAACAAATTATTATATTTGTAGTGGTACGCCACTACTCGAGTCAGACGGTGTTAAGTACTTCTTAGTACACAGTGCCAAGCGCCAGGTACCGAAGCCATCATAGATCATACTGGAAATTTCGGTCGTTGCTCAGCGTAACGGGTGGCAATGTTTGGAGCCATAGCAACTAGAATGTTCGGGAACGTTCTAAGGTGCAACCTGGCACCTTTTATAAGCGACAACGGGAAGGTACTCGGTCAGTCTACTACGCGCTACATTTTAACGCGCTAATAAAAATAACTTACTCCTTTCGCGCCGCGATTACTTAAATAATTCTTAATGTAATAAATCTATTAAAAAATATTACATGGTTTACTTTCAACACCGAACACATCTTCAACCTTTGCAACATATTTACAAGTAAAATGTTCATATCATTTAAAAAAATACATTTTTTCAAAAGTTTTGTGCATAATTCACACACGGATCTGCCGGTATATATTCCTGCAATGAACAGGTTCAGGTTCTAGAGAATTTCAAAGTTTTCAGAAATTTTCTAAGAATATTCGAAATTTCCTCAGATTGGCTTGAAAATTTTAACTACGTAACCAAAATTTGAAAAGTTTTCAGATTTTGTGCCCTTTCCATTTTATCTTAGAAACGTTTCTTCCCTAGATCCACGGAAATTTTCCTAGACATACCATCAATGTACGAGATGCTTGCAGCTCAAATCGTCGATCAGCAAATCCGTATGTGAATATTGTGCTTTAGTCCAATTTTCAGACTTCAGCTAATAATATATTTTTTTAAATTTTGAGACATTGTAATAGGAAAAAAGTGGAACAGTAAAAGTTCTATGCAAAGATATGGAGAATAGGATTGAACAATTAAATTAATTACAAATAAAAATATCTGCAAGCTGGTACGAGAAAGATAAAGCATTTTTAAGTAAAGAAAATGTAAATAATACCCATGCATAATTTTACTATGCAAACCAAGAAATTATTTTCTTTCACTTGAATATTTTTAATTTAATAATCACATAAATTATGTTTCTCCAAAATACCGATTTACGTGTAGGTATAAATTTTCATGTTAACAACATTAATTTATAGAATTAAATTTTGTTTCACATAGCTATGCATTTTATTTGTGGGTTTGTTAGTAATGCCATATCCATATAATATACCAGATTCATTGATTGATTTTGGTGTGCCAGAAAAAACAATTATCATCCAATAAATATCCAATATTTTCTAATACTAGATTCACATAGATTTTGGTGTGTCAGAAGTACGAACAGCCATGTTGAATATAAGAAACACATTGATTTTTGTATGTCATAAATAGATGTTTTGTTAGCATGATACCTATTAAATGATTTTGGTATTTCCTAAATGGTCTTTTGTTAGGATGATAGGTATTAAATGGGTATTTTATACGTATGACGTAGGTGTTTGTTAGCATGGTACGTATTAAATAGGTATTTTGTAAGCATGATGATGATAAATTAATCACAAAACAATATTTTATTATTTCAAATTAAGCAATGTTTTAAAAATAACCAAATTTCGTGTCATTAATACACAACAAATTTAAAAAAAACATTGAAATTCACGAAAAATATAGTAATGACTTACACGTGTCAGAAATATGGTGTTTTACAAAACCTACAGTTTTGTTGTTGTTTGACATTAGCTCCACACGGGAGGTCCTGAGGTATCTTTGGGATGCTGTGTGGATGGTCTTTTATAGGGAAAAGAAGGAGAGGAAGGAAAGGAAAGAGAGGTGGTAGAAATCTGGAGGTAAATTTATCCAGGAGTGACGAATATATGAATTCATCCCTACCACCGCGGTGCAAGGTGATGGATCGAAAGAGTCCGGCTGGAGAGGTCAAAGGGTCTCCATCAACTAGTCTCTCCCGATTCGGTCAACAGCAGGTGGGAAGGTAGGCAAGACCAAGAGAATCTTAACCCCACTCACCCGGGCACCCCTGGTAAGTCACAAACGTAGCAAACCCATAGGGGTGACCTCTGGCAGGGGTGTCGGTTATCCACTTAATGGTTCCCGGGCGGCGCTACCCAACCTTAAATGTATATAAAGTTAAATGTTAACTACAAAAAAAACCATACAATGTTGTTATCAAAGTATACAGTATTAATTCATGATCTAAAGTAATCATAACAAAATATGAGTAAGTATTCAGTTAAGTTGGTACTTTTAGTTTACCACTTTGATTAATAAAATAATAAATTGTCTGAATTTAGATTGGAAAACCAGCTTCGGGTTGAAATATTTAAAGCGAGGCCGGATTCGAGTGGAAGATATCGTTAAGTTATTAAGTAGATAGTGTCAGTTCATTTATAATAAACATGTTTCAGACGAAATGCTTCCTTTCAGTCCTTGAATTCCTGAAAAATCATCGACTGAAACGAAATTTTACTGACTTCCTGTCTAATGGCGTACATTTTTTTATCGTAAAATGTAACGAAAATATAAACAGAGCATGGAGGAAGCAATCACACTCTTAATAATGTGCCCCGGAAATAAGCTTTTCTGAAAAGACACATTAATAAATTTGATGACGAAAACTATAAAAGTATGAAAACTATTGATTGAAGGATAACTTATTGAAGCTTATAAACGTTAATTTTGTCATTGAATAAATATTTGTTACATTTGATTAGTACCCAACTAGTAATTATAATTAATTAAAATATTTAACTAATTTTTTAATACATTCCCCAATCGTAGTTTAAGCGAATTTGTATCCCGTTATGCAGAACACCAAATCATTACAACTAATCACTATCAGGAAATTACAAGAAATTGGAAATTTTTAACGCCACATTTTTATTAAAAATGCTTCAATAATTCTATTTTCTAATATCTATTTTCAATTTTCGTCCTAGTTGCGATATCTCTGGGTTTCAGAAATTTTCCTTTCAAAGAGTTTTTGCGATATCTCTTTGGTTGGGCTTCAAAGTTTTTTTTTGGTTTGACTTTCCTTGAGGAATGAATCTTCCTCTCTAGGGACTAGAGTCAACCGCGCTAATAACTGTGCCTAATCCCAGCTGAGTATGACCGACAATTATAAACGTATATTGACAGCTGTAATTTCATCCAATTAAAGAGAATTTTGAGATTGCCACCTAAAGTTATTAGAGAACTTGTACAACTAGCCTATCTGCTAAGTTTCAGCTCAATCGGGTGTCGGGAAGTGAGTTAATTTTCACTTCCCAGATTTTCATTCATTCACTCACGAAAAGTAAAGTAAAAAATAAGAATTCTTTTCAAAACTAGCCGTGGCATTTAAAAAAAGAAGTGTTTCAGTATTTGAAAGTAAGTGGAATATTAATAATATTTTATTGATATTTTCGTATCATTGTTTTATTTTAGGTAAAAATCAATACAAATATATAAAATGATTTTCAAACATAAACATAGTGTTTATTTTAATAAAGTATATTGGGTGAAAGCTTCAAGCAATTGAAAAAACAGAGATGAGTTAGAAATAGGATACTACGAAAACACAATGTTTTAAAGGAAACATGTTTAGTTTCAAGTTTTGATCTCTCTGATATCAAAGCCTAGAATAGCCTAAGATAAAGTCTAGAATTCTTAGATTTTGGTAAAACCTTCTACAAAAATTAAAGGTTATGTTTTTTTAATCCTTCTGCTCAAGTGATATTTTATTTAAGGAAAACAAAAAAAGTCTGATATGATCCCCGATGTAGTTTATTTTATTAAGAATTGAAGTAATTTAATGTTTATCGTTTCTGAAGTGAGTAACATTATTTTTTGTTATTTACTAACTAACCATCACGCCGTTACTGTGGAGGTAGGCAGAGAGAACAGATTGCCAAACAACTGTGTCTTGGCTCACGCTCCTCGCGTCATTCACATTAAAAAATCATTTCATATAATACTCTTCTATTATTCTGACTCTTAATAAGGCCCGATTTAAGTATTTGTTTCACTTGATCGTGCCATGTTTTCATTGGTACCCCCGATTTACACCATTCGCATTCGCGTCGTACTTCTTCTTACACTCCTTTCTTCGTTCTCGCGCTCTACACTCTACATGGCCAAACCTTCAGGGCGTCCCTTTCTTAATCTTACTCATTACGCTTACATCAGTTTTGAATTCTTTGAGCATTTACACAATTCTCACTCAATCATACATGGTTTTGTCACACATACTCCTCAGGGATCAGTTTTCTACGGCATTCAGTCTTACCTCCAAATATTGAATTCGAAATAACACGTATTAGAAAACACACATAATAAATTATAGTGGTTTTTTTGGGTTATTATGCCGTGTAGCGCTACCTCCTTCTTTAGCCAACATTTCGGACAGAATTATAGTGTTCATTATCAGAGCAGATTTGTAACCGATAACAACGTTGGATGTGTAACGGTTACACGTATGCCCTGGAGATTGTAACGCTGTCCGAAACGTTGGCCAAAGAAGGAGGAAGCGCAACACGGCATAGTACCCTAAAAATAAATCACCATAAAACTTGGGGCCGTGAAAATCTGAAATCATATCACACAAAATAAAGGTTATCCCCACAAAAGGGATGTGATCCTCGAAAGCCTCCACTGGCAGGACGACTACTTTTAATTAGGTACTAGAACAGCCAGGCGACCTTCACGGTGATAGCTACTTCACGATGATCATTGTTAATTTAATAAGTGACAATTTATTATTTTTCCTCAATCGACATATTTCCATTTCTTTGAACACCTGTATAAATAAAGAAGTCAATATCAATAAATGTGTAGAATATTCTTACAAATCTTACGTATTAAGGTGCGTAATATACGAAGTGGCATAGTCATAATCAATAACACCATGAATTAATACAGATAAGATTTGTAGGAAGCGGAATTTGATATTAATCATCCCAGCGGTGTTAGTTCAGCTTCAAAGGCGGATTAATGCTGGAATCTATTGAATGTTTTTCTAGAATAATTCAGCCAACTTTTTAATATCCAGGAGCTTGTCATCGGAAAAGGGGTGAATTCAATAAATGGTTCACGTTTTATTAAAAAGTCACGTAAATGATGAGTCACGGAATGGGAAGCTCAGCCGAGTCACGAGCCATGGAGTAGCATCGTTATAGATGTCTCTAGATTGGTTGTGACGGATATTTTAAAATTTTAATACCACATAAGTCCCAACCGCCCAAAGCTAGTGTTCGAATAGAAACCCTACTTTTTGGGTTATATTGTCAAGCTTAATGAGAATGGGAAGAGTAAAGGGATGAACAGAAATTAGGAAGCACCTAGCTATTCAGTTCTGTTCGTTTGGTTCGTTTTAAATGTTTGCTGAACATGCTTCATTCTCCGTAGAGATATGTTCATGCTTTCACTGGGGATCAAAACCGCTAGTTGAAATTTAGATTTTGTCTATAATGTTTTGCACACTCTATTCGTTCATTTGGTTAACCTTTCCCTTACTGTGCTAACAAAATCCACGCGTTCCAGTGCTCTGTAGTCAATGCACATCTCAAAATAAGCGATTTAATATCGGAAAAATATGAATATTCATAGCTTATCGCTTATCTTTATTATATTTTATATCAAAAGTGATAATAATTGTAATTAAATTGCTTAAAACATGAAAAAACCATATCCACATTTAACGACGGTCCGCGACCGACTGGCTGGCAGCTGGCACACACACAGATATACGGTCGTAGGTATCGATGATCTAAATCAAAATACAACTGCGGACGTGTGGATTTCTCAAGTTTCCGCATAGCGAACTAAAGCGGCACATCAATAACGTGTCATTTCTCGCACACTCTTTGCGTATCAGTGTCACACGGTTGATTGTATTGATGTATTTGTTCCCGATTTTTAACAAAAATATTTGATTTTTAATTGAATTTGAAAACAATGTAAAATATTATTTTTTAATTCAGTGCATAAATGTATAACGGAGGAAAACCTAAAATCTGAACCCAAATTTATTATATTTATAGAGTTATTAAAGTTATTGGAAGCAATGTGTAGTAAATACACACCACAAATAAGGAAAGGTTAAGAATGTTAACTTTTTCTTGCTTGTTTTCAAGTTGCGGTCGATTCGGTAAAACGCCAATCTGAAGATGGCCCTAACATGCTGGAACCGGTACGGTCTATCAATGAAAAATAGTGGAAACAAGTTGAAAATTGGTTTTATTAATTAATACAACCTATTGAAAAATATAATTGGCACTGCTTTGACTAATGTTATTCCATAACCAATATACAAACGAAGAGCTCATCTAGTGTGTTTAAATTCGACGCACCGCAGAGCGAGAGTAGATGTAGTGGGAGAAATTAGAATTGGTAATCCGACGCAAAACAAGCTCTTCCAAGTTTTTTTTCGAGTTTTTTAGGGATTTTTGGGTTGCGCTGTGTATGCTGTTTGATTGAAATCGTGTGAACTTCTAAGATTTTTTTATTATGGACATATTAGAGTGAATCCAGTTCTAGAACAAGATTTTGACAGTGGAAATTTTGAAAGGTTTCCTGGCTTGCTAATACAAACAGGGGCTTTATAAAAGAATAATTATATTGCCAGGATTGTAGTTACTGCAGACGTCATGTAATTCTGAGAAAATATCTGGTAACGTGCAAGACCTGAAATATCAGGATAGCAATTTATAGATAGAGGCTGATTCAGAGCTGTCAATAATATTATTATCGCAATGGATAGTGTTGCAAGCAATAGCTAACTAATAATTAAACCATTTCCCCTTAGTGGTAACCAAAGGGTATGGAAAGCTAATATTCATCTGGATTTGCACTCGGTCACTTTGTACTTTATACAATTTCGTCTATTACTCCAACTAAACCATATTATCTTTATTGGACGTACTGTTTTATGTGTGTACATAGTGGAAAACATTCTACGTTATTATGTATTCAACTTTCTTAGACGAATAGCTGTACGTGTCCTGATAACCGCCTAAACGTCTGTTTAATTTAACCCTGTTGTTGAAATAACTCATCACTTACTCGATCTAAGCAGAGATACTCTGTATTAGTAATACTTTTGATTATGGCAGTGGTTGGTGATAAATATAATGTATAAGTTGTATTGCAATAAATAATAATATTATGAAAATATGTTATATTGTAATTGAACATGAACATCCTGTTGACAAACTGCTTAAATGCGGTTTAATGGGATTGTACTTTGAAGAACAATAAATCAAGGTAGTATAATTGTCAGTAAAGAATCTATTTTGTATTTTTCCCGCGATGAAGAGAACTGTGTAATTTTTTCCACAAAAGGAAAATAAGTTAGAATAATACACAGATAACTTTGTTTACATCACATTAATATATATATATATAACCTCTACATGTTTCATGAACAGTGTTCACATCATCAGGAGCAAGTATATACTAAAGTCAAAAATTAAATATAGATTACAATTGAACTGTCGAAGAAATGGGGAGGGGTAAAAGTGGACTTAGTGGAAAAGGAAGACTTAATTAATATGCAAAAAAAAATTATAAACCCACTTTAAAATATTTTCCCACTAAACTGGTCTTTCCCGCCTAACAATATTGTAATTCCCAATTCTGAAAAACTCCGCCCAATTTCACTACTCCCCACATCTTCCACTGTTCAATTGTAATCTATATTTAATTTTTGACTTAAGTATATCCTTGCTCCTGATGATGTGAACATTGAACATTTCTCGAAACATGTAGAGGTTATATATATATTAAAGTGATGTAAACAAAGTTATTTCTGAATTTTTCTAATAAATAATGACATCACAAAGTGATAAGCTTTCAGAAAAAAATTTCTTCGAAACAAGAAAATAAGTTTATCGTCTTAACTCCTCAGGCCTTCTTAAATATGCTGTCAGAATATCGGAAAAATTGTGTTTACTTCTCAATAACATCCAAATAAATGGGATACTTCCGAACGTATCCGAATGGTAAAAATGTTTTTGAAATATGGTGCAGTACGTTTTCAAATTTTATAATTAGAAATAAACATACAGAGCCTTAATTTTCTGTGATGAAGTTTCCTTAATTTCATGGGGCTGAAAATTGCAACATTGCAATTTTCAGCCCCATGCGTATGCGCGCCATGATTTTTGCCCGCGAATGACTATGTTGGTCTGTCATGTGTGATTAAAATCATGTTTTTAATAATTATATCTTTTCTAATGAACAATTCACAAAATTTTTAAAATTCAACATATTTACAATTATTTGTGTTATTTTTGTCAGTTTAATCCATTAATAATGTCATATTGTGAATCATAAAGTTTCGTTTTATCGTAAAAAGCGAGGTTACATCCTAATTATTATTTAAAAAAAAAAGAATTCTGCGTGAATTAAAAAAAAACTTTCATGAAGGTGATGTTGTTTAGTAAAATAAATGTCTCATGCATGTGTAGGTAAATACAGTGTCAACAGAAATCAATGTTTATATTGTTTATTTTTCGGTTATCCTCTGGGAATTGTTATTTCATTTTTAATTGCATGAACGAGATAAAAAGTGAGTGACAGTTTTCTTGCAGAATCTTTAAATAAAGGAACAGTGTTCTTTGAATTTTCAAATATTTTTTTCATGTTCGAATTTAAATTTTGTAAGCATTTATGTTTTAAAAGTATATTTCAAATATAAAAAATCAAAAAGGTAATTTTATCTAGTTTCGAAAATATTATTTGATTTTACAACATCTTTAAAATTAATAAAATACAAAACATTTAACACACCTTAGAAAAGTTCTAGAAATTATTATTATTTCAAGTTTATACAACAGATAAACAACCCCCTTTGACTTGATAAGCAATTTAAAATAAACCTTATATATTGTCTTTCCATTATTTTTTTTTTGTCTTACCATTATTTTATATTTCGATTAGTAAGGTTTTCACATTCATTGTCGTTTATCAATTGAATAAAATTTTGACCACGTTTTTGAATGAAAAATATTAAATCAAATACACAAAAGTTTTAAAAATTGCTCATCTTACGTTTTTTTAGTCTTAACACTGAAATGAAATTACGGATTATAAAAAACACTTTTTTTATTATAAACATTAACAACCAATTTTTTTTTTTCGTTTGATATAAAAATAATTAATAAAAAATCAACAAAGTTTCATACATTTTTCACAAACTGCGGTTTCATACGGGTGTACATTTTGTTTTTTCTGTGATTAACTTTTAGACATTTGTATATAAAGCGGGGTGTTTTCTCTTTCTAAAATCGTTTAGATCATAATTCTAACCATGACAGTAAGGGAGCACAGTGATATCTATTTGGTCATATGAGCTATTCCCAAAAGCGAACAATTTGACGTTTCTGGTAATAGCTGTTTGTTCGCAAAACCGAACAAATTATCTCGAGAGGTTACTGGAATATGAAACTTTACATAATACTCTTACCCAATACTATTTTTATTGCAGCAAAAGTAAGACTTTCGTCTATTAATGTTTTTATGTTTGGCGTTTATTTATTATAATATCAGAGGCTTTATTTCACGTCGCAATTCGTCGAAATTTTGTTCATACAAAACGTTGTCTAATTATTTGTTTTTAAAATTAGTAAATAAAGTTCTGTAGCACTGGTGACTGTGAGGTTTTGATTGATGAGACCATTTGATAGATTGTCTGAGAAGACAGTCATTAGACACTTGTCCTGTTTGTACAGAGTTGTTTGCGACTGTCAACGCCAACTCAGAATAACACATCTCCATCATTCGTTATCGGTGTGAATCATAAATGAAAGGGTCTATTGAACTACTTTGGGGATTTGATGGAAAATGAGTCAAAGGTAGTAAACGTCAACCGATATCGAATATTATTCATTTTTATCTCTTTGAATATCAGGGCATTTCTCACATGGCAGATATAATATCTTGAAAGCGGCCAAACAAATTCACAAGGCCTTCACGTCATATTAATCAGTAAGTCTTCCCCACGGCAGGTTTTTTTTTATTTTGAAAAGAAAATAAAACCAACAGGGCTAAACCTGAGTTGTAGTATTTTATTTCAATGTTGCTCTCCCTTTTATCTGTCTGACTATTTCTGTACTTATTTTCGCTTCTACGACTATCCTCTGAAAACAAACTCTCCTTTTTTATTTGACTGAGTTCATCTTTTAACTCTCCCAGAAGACAGAAAAGAGTCATCGTATTACACACCGTTCAATTTGCAATTAATGTCTCTTTCTTCACAAGATGTTTTACTACCGAGCAGTGCTCAATATTTCTCAACAGTACTAATATATTTTATAATATATTCAATAATTTTATACATGCATAACTAATTATCAGTAACGGCTACCTTCTGGAAAATGTTCATTTGTACTTTCCAGTTCAAACACACGGTCAAACAAACTATTCCACATCCCACACTCAAAACTAACTACACACAACATTCATTTTTCAGAAGGACATGCACAAAATACAATACTATATTTTCAGACACAAATATTTTCCATTTGTCCATTGTTCAGTTTTCTAAATGCAGATTGGAGAAAATTAAATCAAATTGTTAATGACGTACCCTCTCCCCCTGCTGTGTGTAAGATACCTAAGATATCTAAGTTATTTTCATTAAAGTGTGTAAGATATCTCAAATATTTTCAATAAGGTGTTATTTATGTTTTTCTGTTTATATAACATGCATTAAATTTGGAAACTTCACTGGTTAATGCAACATGTTATATGTAATTATTTAAATAAAATTGTATAACTGTTTGTTTCCCCAATACACTAAAATAAAATAAAAACAAAAGTTAAAATTTAATTGAAAAAAAAACAGCTGACGAGATAACAAGAAGTCATAAAAAAAATCATCTAAATACGTCTATGATTCTCTGTAAAATATTGTCATAAAAGTTAAAAGCACAACGTCTTCACTCTTAAAAAATAATATCGCCGATTTTCATCCGTTTTTATTCGCAAAAGCCAATGTAGCGTAATAGAAAAGAAATATTATGGAGGTACTTCAAAGTAAAAATAATCTAATTGTTCGTAAATATTGAACACGTCGCGTATCACACGGAATCATCCATCTTTGATAACTCGTATATAATAATACGATGAAGGCCCGACGATGTAAGAAAAATAAATTACGTTTTCATAACAAATAGTGCTACGTCCAATAAAGCAATATATATCAGGTCTATTGGTTGTCAATGCTGATGTAATGTGAAGATTTATTGTGGTAGCCAAGGCAGTACTAGTTATTAAGCATTTTTTTTAATTCGAAGGAAAATGCTTAAGTGCGTCATTTGTTGCACAAAAGCTGTCATGTTCTTAATCAATATCATAACTACTTCCTGATCTTCTTTATGTAAGAATTTGTTGCAGAACATTGTCGACAGTAATATTATTACAGTTAAAACTAACGCAATCTTTACAGAAAAATGCCAATGTGTTTTCAAAAGCCGTTAAAAACGTGTTTAAAGTTTCTTTTTTTTATTATGATTATTATAATATGCCTATGTCTGTTAAGACGGCTGTCACTATCGTTGCCCGGCGTGACGTCAATGCCGCCGAATGCGCGTGCAAAAACGAACAATTCGTTTTGGCCGCAAATCGAAAATGGCACATTTTAAATCGTTGTACAAAAATTATTCGTGAAAATAAAAATAAAATTAATTATTGTAATTTTTTTGAGAATAAAAAAAAACAGTGAAAATAAACTTGCAAGCATTACAAGTACCTACTTAATCGCACTTAAAATAGATTTTATTCCTAATGAATTGAAAAAAAATGTGTTTTATCATTCTTTAACCAATGTAGGTATGTTAGTTTAAAGTATAAATTCTTTTTCACAGTCCTCCTCATTAGGGTTTCCTGTTTTGAGGCGGCCTGTAGTTTTTAAACATTTTTATTGAGTTTCAAGTTGTCTTTACATCGTCTTCATAATATTTTTAAGTTGAATATCACTTTTTTCTCTCAGCCGTATTTTTACTTTTGTTATTAATACATTCATTTCCGTTATTTTTTTGTTTGATTTGGTAGAGCATTGTATAATTTCATATTTAATATTTTTCTGTCCAAAAGATGTGTTCAAACTGGGAGTAACCAGTATATTTTGGCTTATTGCTCTGGTTGAGTATTTATGTTGGGCAGTGGAGTATTTAGATATATATTTTTATAATTTTAAATGTACTTGGACTTGGAAGTATTAAATACTTCTTCTGCCAGAGTTCTATCTGGAACATTTAGAATTGTCTTTAGTACTGCTTTTTGGGCCATGTTGAGCCGTTCTGTGTGAGTGCTCAAGGCAATAAAAATCCAACCCCAAATCTCGTACTTTATTAGTGATTGACACAAAGCGTAGTACACTTTTTTAATGTCGTTTTTGTTGAGGATATTGCGGATGCTTCCAAAGAAGAATATGTACCTGGTGAGTTTTTTTGTAATTACGTTAATGTGCAAGTTGCATCTGAGATTTTCATCGATTTCGATTCCAAGATATTTGACGCTTTTGTAGTGTGCTAAGTGTGACCTATAAAAATGGCTATTCAACGTGAATAAATTGATCATTTGAATGGAAACTTCTTTCACAATATTAACAGTTCATAGATCCCAGGGCAATGTTATTTTGAAATAAGGAATCCTTAGTTAAGTATTGTCATGTTTTTTGTATTATAAAAAAAATTACGATACTGAAGGGATTTTATTTTAGTTTCATGTTTATAAATACATTTTTATAACGATTTTAAATGTGCCATTTTTGATTCGCCGCCAAAATTGCGTGTTAGTTTGTTCGCGAATATGGCTTTGTTGGTGTCACACCGGTCAACGATGTTTGTTCAGTGGCATTTTATAAGCCGTACGTTGTAGTCAGTTGGAATCGTTTTGGAAAGTGGAATTTTAGATCTTTTTATAAACAAGATTTAATTATGATTGCGATCATTATCAGAACAAATGAACTTTAATTCTTCCATTATTAATTCAAAGTTTGCTAAAATATCCTGTTGAGCATGGTTGTGAGGCTGAGAGCAGGGAAGAAAAAGTGATGAGAAGTACTCGGCTATTTAGATATGGTCACAAAACACAGGTAAAGCCATTTCAAGCAACTTTTTCGATTATGAATTTTATCGAATATTAACAGTAGGCATTACTACCACCTTTCACCATAGTAATTTACTGATAGTGACTACCTACCACTCTATTCTACGAACAGAAACCCTCTCTATATTGTGCGAAGCTAGTTGTAAATAATTTTATTCAAGGCAAAAAGCATTATTTTTGTAATTTGTAATTTATATCGAGAAAATCAAGTGGCTTGGTAGAGAGCATCAAAGGTGTCGACAACCTGGGTTGGGCAGCCAAGTATTGGCGAAAATTGTACTGTTTGAGGTGACGCAAAGTCATGTTCAAATAAGAATGCCAGGACGCTGATAAAGAATGAAAAGAAGAACGTTAAGGATTTTTTTTCTTCATTAATTAAAAGATGAAAGAAGGCTTAATAACGGAACTAGTATCAAAATTTTCAGAATGTATATACTTCCTAAATGTGACTCATCACAATACCTTCCCTTTTCTACTACCCTAAGAGGAATATAAATATTGCCAATCGGCTAGGAAATATCGTAAGGTGGTTTTGTAAAGGAGATAAGACGTATTTTGTTAGTTATGATATTAAGGATACCCGGATACCTATCGGCAATTCATGGCATTTGCCAAAAAAACCTAAGATAATGAATAATTTTTAAGAAATATTGACGTAACGAATTTTTTTCATCTCTTTGTGTTATATTGAGCGATAATGTATTAATTTTTGTATTTTCATTTCTACCTACTATATTATATACACTATACAGGGTGTATCAGCAAGTACCCGACGGATTTTTACCAGCGGTTTCTGAGCATATTTACAAGATGTAGATATCATTTTGCTGTACAACAATATTTTTTGTTGTTTAGAAGTGTTCTTGGTAGTAACATATTAATGGGAAGTAGTTAAATTTATTTCATAGTATTTAATTAAATTAATTTTAAGCCAACATGTGTTTTGGTGTGAAAGTTAATATGTATAGAACTGTTGCATTAGTCTAGGAACATTAAAAAAAATTGTAATACTAGAATAACGTAAATATTACACTTATGATTACCTATGTATGTATGTCATTAGTAGAACAGCGACGGAGTGAAAGAGATCCTTCTAAACAGTAACCAATCCAGTTCCCCTACCCACTTTCAACATTACGAAATTCCCATATGTACATCAGCAAATAATTGTACCCAGCTTGTAGAGGAAGGAAGGGGCAACGGAACCAGTCAACCAGGAGCGCAAAGGTCACACGAAGGTAAACTGGAAAACATTTCGTTTGACTTAGGTAACTGATTGGCTGGTGAAATCTTTTGTTGGCCATGCGTGAAAATAATTGCGATTCCTTTGTAGGTTCACTCCTACATTAGGGTGGGCATCTCCGAATAAAGTTTTATGCCTCCAGGTGAACTGTTCGAGCGAGAGCTTTGCACATTTTGAATGTTTGTCTGAAGTGCTTTTATACTTACGGCGACTCTTTGACGTTATTTCAATTTACATAATACAAACTTAAGCACACCATAATTGTAAGCTCCCCTAATTCCCGAGGACCGACCCTTAATTTGAAGTTGAAAGAAATACGCCGTATTTTGATTTGAATATTTAATATTTCCAGTTTTTTTGTCCTATCCAATCCAATCCATTCAATTATTTTTGTTTACAAAGTATCAGTTTTCAGAGTATAAATTTTAATGAGATTTCAAAGAGTTGTGATTTTAAGTTAATATTCATTTCGTATTAATTTTCCTCACTAAAATATTAAAGTTTGTACGAATAAGGGAGTCGATTTGTGATTGTTTTTTTATTGTTTACATTAAATCAATTTCTTAGATGTAATAAAAAAGTTATGATGTCTGTTTATATTTCATGTTTTTCAGTAAAACGATGTTTCGATAAACGGCTACATTCTCAAATAAATTTGATTTCAACAAAATAATATTCATGAATTATTGAATTTCATTTGTTGTGTATCGTTATGTTTTAACAATGTGAAAATTAAAGTAAATGACTTTAAATAATACAATAACACGCCAGTTGTAAACTGCATATTAAAGGGAAAAGTTGAGCGGCCTTTTTCATACAAAACTTATATTTGAAAATCAATTATCAAAATACCCAACCAAACTGAATAATATTTTTTTTAACAATTATTTTTATAAGTAATAATTATTAGCCTGAAACACTCACCCACATTAAAAAATCTCCTGATAAAAGATACATGACGCCAACGGGACTTGAACCCGTGTCCTTTCGATTTCCGGTCGACAGCTCTGACCACTGAGCTATGGCGGCTTATCTCTTATCCGCGAAATTATTTCGTCATGTATCTTTTATCAGGAGATTTTTCAATGTGGATGGGTGTTTCAGGCTGATAATTATTGCTTATAAAAATAATTGTTACCCTTTGAAAAAAAATATAAAAAATAAAAAATCTTGTCTTAAAAACATTAGTTTACCAAAAAAATAATAATTAATATTTTTTTTAATTAAAGGGTGTAGTAAAAATCTAGTACGGGTGTTTGCTACTTTATTTATTATTGTTTCAAATTATAAAATATAGGCAATACAAAAAATCGATTTTTTCGATTTTAGAAGCAATTTTGGCAATTATTTGTGATTTAATGATAATTACCAAAAAAAATATTTTGCCTTTTTTACTGTGCGAATTAAATGAAATACAAATTATGAATTTTCAAATAAAACTATTTTCAAGGGTTTAAATTTAATTTTCATACGACCGTTTTACGTTGGAACACAAATTTGTCATATATACATTTTAAATTCTGATACAAAAACATATTTTTACAATGTTTTATTTTAATTTAATATATCATTGTATTTCCATAGTAGTTTTCTTTATACTTATTATTAGCTCACAAAAAAGTTGCTTCTAAAATTGCCAAAAATTAAATTTTTTAATGGCTTATATTTTATAATTTAATGCACAAATAAATAAAGAAGCACATATCTGTACTAGATATTTGCTATACTATATTGTGTATGTATTAAAATTGTAATTTTGTAACATTTTATCATTATATTTATCAGCCAAAGAACACCTGCATGAATACGTGTTCCGATAAATTCTGAAAGGACTAATATTTTACTAGGAAATGGATTGCAATCACTATTGAAATTTTTAACAGCATTTAAATAAATCAGCCATACTCTTTTTTTTCCGTATAGCTGCTTCCTCATATTCAACAATCCGATGCATGATATTTTATTGTGTCTTTGAAGGTTATATTTCAATTAATTACAGAGATGGTTGAGTTGCTTTTCCTAACCACTGAATTATCTATTTATAAGCAAGGAAATTGTATCATTCTTAAACAATATAAACACACGAGCTTCCTCTGTGTCTAAATTTATAAGATTCAGTGCCCAAAACACATCAACACACCATTCCAAACGATGCACTAAAGCATTTAACAGCTTAATTCGCTTGGACAAAGTTCCGAAGGATCAAGTAGGACGTAATGGAATATTTGATACCCAAACAACACAAAACATGGTCGTACTGTGGTGCAGGGGCAGCTTCTTTATGTACATGGTAATAGCGTGAGGGGTTTATTCTCCATTTCGGAGATTCCCAAAGTGCAAATAAGGAATGAGGGTCGTGCATGGTCTTGCGAGCCATCTTTATAGAATATCGTCACTTGGGGCAATGTGAGCTGAATAGAATGGAAGCGTTAAAGTATGGGTGTTTTACACAACGATTTTTTCATATATGGAAACTATATAGGGACCCATAGGAAAAATCATAACTTTCATCCTAGGCGAGTAAGGGTACCGTTGCCCAGGCAACCATCTATTGGATAACCAACAATGCGTCCATAGGTCACCACAAGTGATTTGTTACATTTGGTGATTTAGCAGTGATGCCGGACATAGGGTGAGGTTTGTCTAGGTCTTGGCGGCGGACAACTACCGCGTGACAGGCCGGATTGGGAGAAACTGGTTGAGGAAGACCTTTCACTGTTCCAGCCGGACTCTCGACCTATTGCCCTTGGATTACTCCAGGACACATTGACCACTAGATTTCTACCCTTCCCTCATATCTTTTTCTTTCGCTAAATTTCTTCTCCTTCCTTTCCTTTAAAAAAACTTCCACCCAGCATCCCCAAGATGAAATAAGTGTTGAAGGAATTGAAGGCCTCCTTTGTGGAGCGTAAAAAAACAAAAAATCCTTACGATTTAATACAGATAGTTGCTATTACAGAGGAAATGATATTTTGGGACGGAACCAAATCATCAAAAATGACAACACCTTGAACATGAACACAGATAATATAAAAGCATTTTTCATTTACCTTTGCCGTTGCCGTCAACATATCATCAAAAATATAGACACAAAATTTACAATGCTGAAAAGTTATACACGGTCACAATCAGTAATAAACACGTGTTTTAATAGTTTTCTTAGCAATATTTAAGATTAGGAATGAAATAAACGTACAGCATTTCCGCATGACAATAACATAGTCGAAAGTTCTACCCCCAATTATGTCCCCCATATTAAATTGTACAAAAATCGGTACCAAATAAAATGCGTAATGTCAGAAAAGTGTTTTTGAATTTTTACTGTTATCATTTATTTTTACTATAAAGACCCTTTTTTGATCCCGAATCCATATGAAAAGATGTGTCACTTAAAAATTGGACCAAAAAAATGACTGTGCAAAACAGCCATTAGAAAAAAGACTCGTTAATTAGGAATTTACAAGACATTTTTCGTAATTAAAATGCAATGAAAGATACGGGATAGCAAATAATTGTATATCATTATTACAAAATTTTAGATTCGATTAAATTGGACAGCTATAAACAATATCAGCAAATGTAGGAGAGACGAAGGTTGTGCTAAATGGACAAGAACCTAATGGTACTAAGCCGGTGGTGATATGGGTTTCCTTTCAATTATATGTAAATAAAAGGAATTTTTAGTGTGTTATTATCTATTTATTTCGAACAGGCTTCGGGTTTTCCTAAAGTATGGTGGCGCTACATTGATGATGTCTTTGCCATTTGGCCTCACAAAACAGAGATACTTAACGACCAACTTAATTCACTTCACAGCCAAAATTACGTTGACAATTGGAGTTGGAAAACCAAGATAAAATTCTGCCTTTTCTAGACGTGCAGGTGATGCAAAAATAAGATGTAGCCTAGTAAGGCAGACCGTGTATAGAAAAACAAATCATACGAGTCGGTATCTACACGTTGAATTTCATCACCACCCAGTAAAGAGGACTTATCCACACGTTTGTGACCGGAGCAACCAGGATATGTAAGAAAATAAAAAAAAGGATCGGAACTTATAAAACTAACTGATGCATCAGAGCGGAAAGGTTACCCCGCAAAAGAGATAAAAATCTACCTAAAACGAAGACAAAATAAAACACGAGCTAAAAGGCTGCGCTTTTTTGCCTTGTGTTCACATTTTTTGACGGATAAAAATGGCAAGATACTAATAAATGCAAGTATCGATACTGTCTTCAGTGCCACGACAAAAATACAAGACTTACTGAGGTCTGCAAAAGCCAAGTTTCCTCTTGAGACAAATGGAGTTTATAAACTCAGTTGTTCCGGATGTGACAAGGCTTATGTAGGCCAGACAGAACGGGCGATCTTCAAAAAATATAAGAACACTTTCGAGCATGTAAACTTGTCCACCCTGACAAATCGGCAATTGCCAATCATTTGATTGAAACTGGCCATTACTCTGGATTTCTTCCTGAAATTTTGGGAAGAATTAAGACACATAGAGCACGCCTTATTACGGAGCAATTTAGATTCATAAAAATCCATAAATATCAATAAATACGACAGGCGCTCAATATTTTTTGGTATCCGATAATTGATGGCTTCACTAAAAGCTAAACGAAAAAAACCATCTTAAATTATAATCTGTAACCAGCTCTTCAGGAATCGACGACACAGTTTACATCTACATACATAATCACACTTCACAACAATCTTTACATCTGCCCGCTGAAGATGATGGACACCGTAATGCTGTCCGAAACGTTGGCAAAAGAAGGAGGTAGCGAAATACGGCATAATACCTGAAAATAAATCACTATGATTAAAATCTGGTCCAAAAACCTACCCCGTTGCAACCCGTGAAAATAATACTCACCTTATTTAAAAAATCTTAACTACTACATTGCTTCAAATTGCTCGCTGTTTTCGGACGCAGAGAAAGCTTTGATAAGGCCACGAATTGGTGTAGAATACGCAGGTGGTGTCGGCATGAAAAAGATTTTAGATAATAATACCATTGTAACAAAATTATTTGCTTTCCACCTTTAGTAACAAACTGACATCAGGCTGATTCGTATAAAAACGTTCGTTTTATCTAAAAATTTTATGGCTTCGTGGAAGTCCGAAAATATTTTTTAATCTGTTCCCAGGTGTCAATGTCACGAAAAGAAGAGAATAGTTCATTTAACGTGTTTTCAATGAACTGAAAAAATCTTTAGTTGGAGTCTGCAATTCAGTATCACAGCTTTGGAAGAAACAGATCAAGCTACATTCAATAAAAAATATCGAAATAGCCAGTCGGGTACACTCATAAAATCTTCGGTTTTCCTCCTCTTCTCTTTTGCATCAAATATTCCTTTAAGTGAGATTAAGTAAGATTGATGAGGTTCACATGGTGACGCCTGAGGCCCTAAAATGGCTCGCAGATACGAAAGAATAAGAATTACTACAAGTTCTTGCAGTGAGTTCATTTAAATTTAAAGTTAAACTCAAATCAATATCAACTAATCATATAGGTATAACCATGTCCGTGGAGTGGTAGATACTCTAAGAGTAGAGCTGGTGAAAGACCACGAATCAGAATCGAAACGTCACTTGAAATGCGTTGGCTATATTTGGTGATCTCCTCTCCCTCATCTCCTTCCCTTCCTCTCCCGACTACATACCTCAATTGGGAATGCCATAGTTTCTCTGGTTTCAGACGGGTGGAAGCAGTTAGATTATCTCTTATGAGGTACGCACGTAATTTAAAAAATATCTATGTGAATATATTGTGATTGTTCGATGCTGTTTAAGTCACAAATGGTTGTTTATTGTATGCGATGGCTTTTTAATAATACAGCCTTTCTAGTTTATAATCCACCGATGGTCTGCCTTGTTTAAAATTGTGAAACAAGCCTGTGTTTATCATCTTTCCGTACTTCAAATTTAAAAACGGGTACGCTTTTAGGAGCTTTATCTCCAAGTTATTACAGTTTACGATTACGGACGCTGTGAGGGTGAAAAATTCAAACATTTTGATTACTATGTAAAAGATGCCGCGGCGCGAATCATATTTTACGCTTTCACATCAAATAATAACTTTCTTACATTTTGACAATGGACGGTACGATGTAATAATTGTAAAATGTGTGGAAAATTCAATATTGTTTTTGTGATTGGTTTATTAAAACAACCAGGAATACACAACAAAGCGAAATATTTTTGGAAGTGATAAAAATGAAGTAAAAATTCAAAATTTACAGTTTTTTTTCAAATGAGAAAAATACAAGTAAAAAAAATAAACATAATAATGTTAATTGGTAGTTGTAACACACTGCAAAATTCGCCTACGTCGAAATTATTTCTCATATGCTTATAAAATCTTATAAATATTTTTTAGAGATATTTGAAAGTTTTTTCGGAATGGTAGATACTTTTTTGTTATTTAAAAGCCAAAACGAGTTTTTTAGTCATGTTAATCTATCATATATATTAATAAAAATATTTTTTTAAACATTACCTATGTAAAATGGACATTAGCGCTTTAAAGATGCGTTTCCCTAAATAAAAACACATTTTTTAAATATCTTATATTAACTCTTTTATTCAACTTACATTTCGATCTATGGCTAAAAATAACCCTGAAAGGTGTATGATGAATATTATTTATCCATTGGGATTTCCTCAGTGAGAGTGTTAATACAAATATATGTATTTCCTACTAACATATGTTCCTGCATTCCCTCATACAATCTGTTACTCAACTACCTGTCTCTGTCTGACAGTTTGAAATACCTACGTGATTGAAAATTGTAACATTTTATTGATGCCTCATCACTCTCTGAAGACAACCTGTTTAGAGTACACGTTAAGTAACCCTAAGTGAATATAATATCCAGAAAAGTTTACATGTTCTTTCAAAAGACGTGTTTTAGAAGACCGTTCCCTAACTAAATGTTTACCAGATTCCCAAGTAGTTGTATTAATTTGAAAGGTTAAGAATACACTGATTACAGTCCACCACAAAAATTGATTTGCATGCAATGCGCGACCACAGAAAGGGTGTGTTGTTTTTATTTTAAAAGAATTTGATACGTTTAAAACCAAACAATTATTATTGGCAAATAAATGTAAAATAATAAAAAAAATGCGCCATGAAGCCAGGCATCTTTGTCAAAACCTGAAATGTTTCACAGCAAAAAAACACGCAGCATGCAAAGCTTTCGCAGTTTGTCAAGTTGTGAGGTGAACCATAATACTTGTCCTGAAACGATGTCGAACAATCAAGTAACGGTAAACGCTGGAGAATGTTCAGAGCACGGCAGGAAACTTTGTCATCTTCGTGTCGTGAAATTTCAGCCCTGAAACAAACTTTCGATCGGGGAACTTCTGAAAAACTTAGAGCGAACTACTTAGCAAGTTATTTGCGTCCTTTAAGAACCATCAGTCTCCTTTCTGTGATATTCTGTTTTTGTTTCGGTTGGATTCATCTTTTGGGCATTCTTGAGTATTTAATTAACTCTTGAAGAGCTTTGTTTTGGATGAAAATGTGACGGGACCGTTCTTAAACTAGCGCGTTATGGACTTAGAAATATACAATAAAGATACAATCTACGAGTTTCATGATTTGAAGCGACGCGCGACGAGTACATACTCATCGTATCTAGCGACTATTTATTTATTTAGTTTATTGGGAAAAAATGTTTTCAAGAATAAAGTAGGTTATGTCAAGGTTAAAATTTTCAACAATGGCGCTTTTTATCTTCTTAAGTAAACTGAAGGGTGAAAATGGGAATATTCGATTACTGCCCCTCGTACCAGAGCACAAAACTTCTTGACTCTGGCTGTAGAGGTCGCGGGTTCTAAACACTTATTTTTTTCATTTCAATCTTACAAATAAATATTTACACTCCGTTCTAGAGGGAAAGACCGCATTTTCTTCGCTCTAGCATGACATCATCATTGAAAATTGAAGCATATTCGAAATAGCTAGGTATATTAAGTGATCATATCTGATAAGTTAATTACATTTCGAACCTCTATCCTGCCTTCTCTTACCCTATATCACCCACTTTTTTTTTCTAATCCTCAAATGTGGATGAAAAAGTTTTACCAGGTAGTAAGAATTATTTTGTCCATTTATCTGGTCCAACCGGTAGGCTTTAAGGCAACCTAAAGCCTTCGTAAATCCACTTGGGTTTCATTGATTGGCGAGATTTGTCCATAAGATGTCCACCCCCCGAGCAACACGCCATACCTACCATTTTCTTTTTTTTTTGGGGAATTTAACTTTTTTTTATTTACATTGACCCCTCACAGGAGGCTCTGAGGAAATTAATTTTCTCAGTGTCAATCAATGTCATCTTTTGGAATGCTGTGTGGAGGCTCTTTTTAAGGAAAGGAAGAAGGAGTTCAGGAAAGGTAAAAAGTATTAAGGTTGGATAGGAATCTAGGGATCAGTGTTTCCAGGAGTGACGGCCATATGAATACATCCCTTTGATACCCTTTAACCTCTCCCCAAACCAACCTCTCTCGATCTGGCACACCATATTGGCTTTTAATATTTGAATTCATTTTTTTTTTAGTTCACTTTTTATATATCGGTTCTTGCGGCTCCATGATAAATCAACACAATGCCAATTTCACACACCTAAATGTGATTTTAAAAAGTAATATAAAGCCATTAAAATAAATGAAAAAATTAACGTATAAACATAACCTCTGTAACCTAATTTTAACAGTTTTTACTTGGATATAATTTGAGCTTTTCACCTCCAAAAATACTATATTGATTTATTTCTTTAGCCAACGTTTCGGACAACTTTACAGTGTCCATCATCAGGCACTAGGTAACAGAGGTTAGGTTTATACGTTAATTTTTTCATTCATTTTAATAGCTTTATATTACTTTTTTAAAAACACCTTTTGGTGTGTTAAATTGTCATTCTGTTGAGTTATTATCGAATAGCAAGAACCAATTTCTTCGGCCAACGTTTTGGACAACATTACAGTGTCCATTATCAGGATAGATTATTACACATCTCCCCTGATGATGGAAAATTTTCTTCCAAGATTAACATTTATTCCCGACACAATCTGCCCTGACGATGGAGACTAATGTAATGCTTTCCGAAATGTTGGCTAACGAAGTAGGTATCGTAACACGGCCTAATTCTCAAAAAATAAATAACAATTTTGGTTTTTATTTCATTACTTTTAAAAGGTGTGTTGAATTGACATTAATATGAGTTATCAAGTCTCCAAACCTAAGATGATTCATACGTAGGTATACAGTTTGGTTAAGAGCTCACGGTTCATAAACGGAAGGTAAAAAAAATCGTATTTAGTAAATAATTCCGAATATTCTCAGCAATCTTTGATAATAAACACCACTCAAAATAAGTTTTTAAGAAAAGTCCTGCCTTTATAAAATTACCAACCATTTTGCTTTTATCTGGACTCTGCTCTGTTGTTTCCTACGGCCCTTTACTTAAACCTTTTGTGACTGTACTAATCCGGAAGTATTGTGTTTATTAAGGATCGTTATTTATCAGAAAAGAACAAGGAATTCCATAATACAATATTTTCAGTCTTTGACGCTTTTTTCCTGTTTTATTTATATTAAAAGGTTAGTGACCTCAGTAAAAAAACTTTAACGAAAAATATTTTGACTTAAAGAAACAATCAGATCAGATCAACGAACTATGATCCTGAGTATATAAGTTTTATTAATAAACGACAACATGGGTAATCAGCCAGTTTTGAAATATTGACGATTTTCTAAAATACATTCTAGGTATGCATAATATACACATAGAATATGATAAAGCAACGGAGATTTATTAAAAAAACTACTTGGTTCAAAGAATGTTCTGTTATTTACAGGTAGATGCGTTAACGAAGAACCCATCCTAATGGGTATAATTCTTGTTGTGATCTTTTGGCAGTAACAATGTTGTTAAAAAATTAACAATGTTTATGACTTACTGTCATTATTTTAATTTCACTATATGACAACTGTGACGAATACATTTAAAGAAGAACCCCAACAGACAACATTATATGAAAGCATTGATTGAACAAGAGCATAATATACAGTTTTTAGTGTAACTACATCCAATATATTTCATAGAGCCTTGAAGATGTTGGCTAGTTTTCTAATTTGGTTTTCTTATTATAGTTTTTTTTATATATTTCTAATGTGAATACTGCACAAGAGTCCCAACTGCTTCCAAATCGTCAGGAGCCAGTGAGACTATTGCATCCCCAATTGGGTTATATTGTTAGGCTAAAGGTAGTGAAGAGAAGGTTATGGGGAATGTAGGGGAGGTTGGCTACTAAGATCTGGTCACCAAACACGGCTAAGGCCATTTACAGCAATGTTCCAATTCTGAATGGTGGTCTTACACCATACAGATACTGTAGTGCCTTCCACTCTAGAACGTGCCGCAAATATAATATATATTATTTTAAATGAAAAAATTGAATGAAAACAGACATCATGATTTTTCAAGATTACTAACGTTGTTCATTAATTTTTCACAGATTTCATGATTTTTCAAGTTTACTAACGTTGTTCATTCATTTTTCACATATTTAAGAAATTTTCAAGTTTACTAACGTTGTTCATTCATTTTCCACAGATTTCAGGATTTTTCAAGTTTACAAATGTTGTTCATTCATTTTCCACAGATTTCATGATTTTTCAAGTTTGCTAACGTTGTTCATTCATTTTTCACAGATTTCAGGATTTTTCAAGTATACTAACGTTGTTTATTAGTTTTTTTACAGATTTAAGAATTTTTCAAGTAAACTAACGTTGTTCACTCATTTTTTCCAGATTTAAGGATTTTTAAAGTTTACTAACGTTGTTTATTCGTTTTTTACATATTTTAGAATTTTTTAAGCTTACTAACGTTGTTCATTCATTTTTCACACATTTTAGGATTTTTCAAGTTCGCTAATGTTGTTCACTCGAAAAGTAAATTTAAATTTAATTAAAGGTTATATTATTAAGAAAAATGGCAAAATTGGTTTTTGAAAGACAATGTTGTTATCTTTAGAAAAATATTTTATTAATGCTTTCAGCTTCACAATTCCTACAATTAAAATATCCCGTGATTTTTCACGGGTCAACAGTATAAAACAAAAAAATGCAAACCTCAAGACTGAGCTTGAATAACAATTGCACCCTCAATACGAAAAATGGAGCATTACACTTTTGTACATTGAGAAAAACTTGACAAGTTGTTCGTGGTTTAAATCTCTCGCCGTGGGCTTAAATCAGCAAAATACGATATCTGAATAATTCAGAACATTTTTATTCTTTGAGAGCTTATTTATCAGTTTACGAACTAAATTATAATGAAAGTATTATTGGCAAACAAAATTTGATATCATACGATATTTGGAACTTTATAGGTGTATCATTTTCATTGAATGTTTAACATCAAAGTCAGAGAAGGTTAACCGTGGATTGAACCCATTTATACTAAACAGAGTATATCAGTTTCTATTGGAAATCCATTGACTTTTGTTAGGAAACCAAACTTCTGCGTAGTATATTTGTTAGTATAAATGGTAGTTATATTACTAAGCGTCATATTTAATTTGCAAAGAGGCTGTAGTAAGACTGTATTTTTTCTAATTTCAATTTAGTCACAGATAATTATGTCAAACGAATTTGTAAAAAAACTGTTCATAATTTCGTGTTTAACCCCCAAACTTAAGTTTTTTTCTGTTGGATAAAAACGAACAAGAGCAACGATTTGAAAATAAAGTGTATTGAAGTGAAACTTCTTTACGCGCGTCATGCAATTTCGAGGACCGGAGTAAAACCGACTCATGACCGAAACGAAAATGCGGGTACCCCCACCACCGATTAAAGTTCATTTGATCTAGTCAAAGTTTTGAAGTAACATATAAATGCTTCTTAGCTCATCCCGACAACTGGCGTTGGTGGTGTAATGGTCAGCATAGTTGCCTTCCAAGCAGTTGATCCGAGTTCGATTCTCGGCCATCGCACATTATTTTTTTGTTTTTAACGCCTTTTTCATTCAATATCTTATTTTTTAGTAGGTCAGAACATTTTTTAAAAGAAAATAATATTGCAAAATAATAAAAACACTTATCTCACTGTGATAAAACATTACTCCGCTAGAGCGCGCTTTGCGTTATTGTGTTGGATTAAAATTATTATCTAATCCGTATATTATGATAATTGTATTACATTTATTTAATTAATTTATTTATTTTGATAATATGTAATAATTTACAGAAAAAAAATTAAAACTATCTCCCTCTGATAAAATATCCGTTCGCTAGAGCGCACTACGCGATCTTGTGTGGGATTCTATTTCTGTACATTGTACATTATTTTTAAAAATATATTATATTTTGGGTGTGATGTAGGTAACATTATAAAACATAACAAGCTCTCATATTTTCAGAACCTACATAATATAATCAATTTATGCGGCTTTGCTTACAGTTGGTGCTCAGCGTGGTTGGCTTTCAATCAGTTAAGCGAGGTTCGATTCTCGGCTGTGGCATTTTTGAAGTGAAACCTTGTTGAGGTGGGGGAGCCGCTCACGAACGTTCTCTCTCTTCTCTTCTTTCCTCTCTCTCAGACACCAGCGAACTGCGCCACGCCAAGCATCAGCTGAAACTAGAAGTTTCACTTCTGTCTTGCGTAGGCTTGACACACCCACTTTTTTGTTTTCTCTTTTGAATGCAATTAAGATAATATTTCTCGCCATTAGTAAAGGAGACACGATTTCTATGAGACCATAATATGATCTGTTCCAAAAAACTAAAAAATTGACTCAATTGGGTAAATAGCTTTTTGATGGCTAAAACGAACAAATTAGCCTTAGGGGTTAAATTGATTTGTATTAAAATATATTTGTATAACTGTTTGTTTCCCAAATAAAAAAAAAATAAAAAAAAAAAAAAAAATTAAAATAAAATCTTCAACTTCACATCCAGAATACCCAAGAAAGGTGATTTAAAAAAAAATCAAAATGTTTTACGCACTATATCTACATAAGTAGGTAGTTCTTTTAGGTTATTCTTGTTTATAAAGTATTGACCACATGAGCCGTCCATTTTCCACGATTTTAGAGTAAATAAACAATAATTATACAAATAATACTTGGATAATTTTTATAGTAAATGTTTAATATTGATACACTTTTATGGTTAGTCGAACAACCGGTTCATACCTAAATTGTCCTATCCCTTACATTTCATATCTTAAAGGTCCTACCTTCGAAAATAGAAGCAAGAATATTTATAAAATAGAAGGCAAGTGTCTTTTCTTAGGATTGATGTTTTTTTCGTCGTTGCATATCGTTGAATATTTGTCGCCCTGTTGCATAATTCCCCAATCATTATACTTTAAATTAATATTGTATAGTATCGAGAGTGGTACAAAAACCGTTCGTTTTGTGAACCAATACTAGATGTACATCTATAGACTATAGTGACCACATCAAGACCAACACTCAAGACCAAGATCAGAACTTCCAATTAAAGCCCCAATATTCACAATGTAAAGACTTTCCCACTCCTATTTTTCCTTGTGATAAACATGATTGTTCCTTCTTTTTGCTCGTTAAATATTACTACGAGTATTAATCAATTCGGTACGCAACAATTGTATATGTTAAAAATCACCTCAAAGGCGCTGTACTCTCTAAGTTCTTCGTAATTATTTATCTCTTTTAAATTAAATTAACAGGTACATAAAATATAATATACCTGTCAGGTCATCTAAGATAAACCTATTTGTATTAAAACTTAAATTTTGGAGAATATGACAGTGTGCGCAGAAAACATTGCATTAAAATGCAATTTACAATTTCTTCAGAATTTACAGTACAGAAACGAACTGTCCGTTAGATAAAATCCAGTATCTTAACAGGTGGGTTGCAATCTTTACAGCACATTCCTCAAGTATCAAGGCCCCCTCATCACAGCATCCCCAGAGATGAAATAGATCCTAAGGGAAATTATTTTTCTCAGGGCCTCCTGTTTAATCCTCCATTACCATTGATAGGACATTTACGAGTATTAGAAGATCAGTGGCTTGTACGTACAGCAGATATTTATTTTGAATAATAATATTTTTTACATTCTATTTTAGGACCCGAGAATTAATTTGTAAAATAATCATGCAAAACTTATAATTTCTACTTAGGTTTATTCCCTCAGGCCTCTGGCATATTAACCATTATATTTCTTAAAGACGGAGATAAGATTATATTTTCGTAAACAAGGAAAGAATGTCACACACACGACTCGCCTACAACACATTTATATTCGTTTATATCAAAGATATTAGAAGAACGAGATGTGCGATGTTGGCCGCTGGACCGTAGCCGGAGTACTACCTAATTAGGGTACTTTGAACGGTTTCAGGACGTGTACGCACAGAAATCTGTTCTAGGTATTAGTGCGGATACCTTAGCGCAAGCGAAGGTGTGCAGTAGTATTGGTGAACAAAACCGGCGACACTCGGCAAAACAATTCCACTCAGTACGAACTGCGCATAGCACATCTCGTTCTTTTAATATCTTTGGTTTATATCTTCAGTGGATGTAAGCATTTGAAGGGATTGCAGAAATTAAAGTTTTCTCTAGAACGGCTTAACACGTCGTGGATACTTACTTAATAAATCTTCCATACGGTACTTTTTGAAACAATTTTCAGCATTTTCTTGACTAATCCTACGTTTGTTACAAAGGATTTTCTGCTTTTAAGTTTCTCGTTGCATCCAATGTGAGTGATTAGTTTAATTTTATCTTGGCAAATCTTGTCTTTAAACTAGATACCTTCTGTCAGCTTAGTAAGAGCTATTCGTAATACGTAATCTAATCACCAAAAGAAAATGTATCTTTGAAAGAGGCTTTAATTCCACACTGGAGTGATAAACTTTTATGAACTTTAAATGATCATATAACCCTTTCAGAACCGCACTTTTTTCCACATTTAAGGCACACAAAATTACGCCAAGTGTCACAGATTAGTACTAAGACCAAAGATATTAGAAGAACGAGATGTGCTATGAGCAGTTCGTACTGAGTGGAATTGTTTTGCCGAGTGTCGCCGGTTTGGTTCACCAATACTACTGCACATTTTCGCTTACGCTAAGGTATCCGCACTAATACATAGAACAGATTTCTGTGCGTACACGTCCCGATACCGTTCAAAGTACCCTAATTAGGTAGTACTCCAGCTACGGTCCGGCGGCCAACATAGCATATCTCGTTCTTCAAATATCTTTGACTAAGACTATGAAAATCGAAAGTACTCCAATTAACGTATTTTTTTCTTGCCATTTTGAGGTATCAACGGCGCGTCTGTATACTGTAACATTGTAATGTCACTATTTATAGTCCTTTTTTATTAATTAAATCACTTTTTATTTTGTGATTTTGCAGTGCTTGAGCCATGGAATCGAAACAAAGGATAAAAACATCGGATGGTGACAAAGAGAAAGTTATTGTTGATATTTAGATACATTCTGCTGTTCATAAAATTTACCATTCATTGTTATATTAGCCGTGGATAGAGTGATATTTACGTTATTTGATTGTTCCATTGATCCATCTATTGAATATAACTGGTGTGTTTAAACATGCAGTTTTGTTCTCTTTTGAACGCCGTTGTGCAGCACCACCGAATTGTAATGATTTCAATATTTCACTGATTTAATGTCGTAAAAAACATAATAATACAACATGAATGGTTCTGAAAATCAACTCAATATCGATCAATAATAGAACGTTGAGCTAAAATCGAAGTTGGTTTTCAGTAATAAATAAGTAAATAAAAAAGATTTTGTAAAGACTTCGATGTTCTGGAGATTTTAAAAGAATGCCCGGTAATAGTACCTACACCCAATACAAAATTCGTAGATAATAGAAGTGTTTCAATAAAAAATATATATATCACTGAAGAAACAGATAATACTAACAAATTTAAAGAAACGTGAAACAGAACAAAACACAGAAAATAAAAAGATTACGATCACAACTATGATTCGAATCCAGGATCTCTTGTAATACTGGGACAGTTTCTTAACCACTCGACCATTGGGAACTAGTTATTAAACGTAATAAGGTAGCTGCCAAAAATATGGGAATACTCAGTTGCAAGACAATAATTCTGAATTTGAAACCGACAAATATGACGTTTAATAACTAGGTCCCAATGGTCAAGTGGTAAAGACGCTGTTCCAGTAAGATAAAAGATACTGGATTAGTTTCTAGTTGTGACCGTTATATTTTTATTTTCTGTGTCTTGTTCTGTTTCATGTTTCGTTCAGATTGGTTAGTTTTATCTTCTTCTTCAATGATATTTTGGAGGATTGGTTTTCATTGCCAGTTTAAATGGATCGATGGCTGTTTAAATGGTTCTCCGAATCCGCAGAATCCGAGGTTGCGTGATTAATTTTCGTGTGAAATAACGAGAATTTGGATAATTCTAATTTAGTTTTTTATTTTAACAAAACTTACTTATAATAATTTTACAAAACAATTAATCGCGTACGCTAGAGGAGGTTCAGAGTCAACCAGACTGCTGAAGACAGGATGATCTTATTTACCGCGCGAGGTATCGCGAGCAGGTTTACAATGATACCAGCCTCACAAGAATGTGGATTATTTTCGTGAGATGCAAACTCCCTATAATTTACCCCAAAATATATTACATTGATGGGTATAACCTTCGAATGTTTAAGACATGCTATTGCAATAAAAATAGAAAACAATTAAATTACATCCACAAAACTTGATAGCATCATAAATTAAACTTATACTTTACAAATAACACCAAATCCATAATATTCCATAACTTCAAAAACGATATTTAATTTTTGACGAAATCCTGTTATATAAAATTTTGATTAATGGTCTGGACTCGCATGAGCATACCGATTTTATGAAAAAATGTTAACTTTGTATTTTCTGTGTCTTGTTTATTTTCATGTTTTGCTAGTAAATATTATCTTCTTCTGTTTTCTATTCAAAAGCTTTTCTAGTACATTGTTTATTGTGTTTCATCGTCTGGCAGGAATTGGTTGTGCTAGGCGAGGCCCCCGTACAAAATAGTATCTTCGCTTAAATGACACCCTCTTTTGATAAATTTGTAATGTCTTTAGATGGAGAGTTATTGTAGCAATTTAGCTAATATCTAAACAATAAGCTTTGTTAGCTCTTCGTGGAACGACAAAAGTTTGTTTTTGTTTACATAAATTGCGCGCAATACCCCCTCTGCCCTCTCCGGCCCTGGTATTTTGTGTTTCCCACCCCTAAAAGAAAGGAAAAAGGGCGTTATTACGCTAACTAAGGGCAGCGAAATTTCTTTTGATTCTTTGTTTTCAGATAGAGTTTCTTTAATGACCGTTCTTTAAACGCGCGATTCTTTGATAATTTTGCCCTAAATAATATGGCATTTTAAATAAAAATACAATTTAGTATATAAATTCACCTTCCCTCTCTCAATAATTTGAAACGATGGCCTAGAACACACTTGAAGGGTGAAAGCCAGAAACATATGAAAAATAAGAATACCAACTATACAAACTTTTTTCGGTGAGGTTACCTACTAGCGAGCCGGAGATCGTTGGTTTAAACCCATACTACGTTATTTCATAAATTACTCATTTGAAATATATAATATTTGCGGCACGTTTCAGAGTCGTTATCAGTATCGACCTGGTGTGAGACCGCCATTCAGAATTGAAACGTTGTTTTAAATGTATTTGGCCGTGTTTTTTTTGGTTTTTTTTTATTACATGTTTTTTTTTTATATTTTACACACTTTACAAATATAAGGCAAAAAAGTCCCGACAAACTGTTTTTTATCAGTTTGTCCAACGGGTCCTTTACATCACAAATCTTATTATAGTGAGTTTACAGTTACATTTTTACAATTATATGTATAAAACAAAAATTATTTTTTTTACTTAAATGTAGCAAAAGAAAATTTGACCTTGTTTGTTGACTAGCTCTGAATAGCCAGGTACTTACCCACCTCCCTCTTCCCCTACTACTTCCCGTCCACACTACTTTCAGCCTCACACCATATCCCGAATAGGGATGCCATTATCTGACTGGCTCCAGACGGTTGGGAGCAGTTGAGGTTGTGCGGTTTCACATAAAAAGAAAGGTTAGATATGGTTAGTTACATGCAAATAAAAATGCAAATAGTTTTCGTTTTAAAAATATTTTTCCTTTTTATATTTTATCTTATTACGTACGTATATATGATAGATCCGGCACTCAGTAATTTCAATTATTTTTTATTTGAAATTCACAGTATATCTTTTACGGCACGTGATAAGGTTTAAAATATGAAACTATACCTAGTTCAAATACGTGTTACGTATTTCCAATACAATGTCTTAGAATTTTTTTTAGCTCAAAAATTATTCTTAATCCTCACTAATGATGAAGGCACGAGTAAAAAAAAAAAAATATACAAGTAGGAAAAAAAGTATGTAAAGAGAAAAGGATGTTTTTTTTTAAATCAAGAATAACACTAAGCTCACAAAATGTAAGTGCCTTTTATTTAAAAATTAAATGCAAGTGGTTAGTTATTTACATCATACCAAAAAATAATAGCTTAGTTTTCCATATTAGCAAAGAATAATGAAAAATGTCGAGTAATTTTTCGTAATTAAGCGTCTTATCAACATGATGAGATTAGAAATTTTCTCGGCCAAAAGTATTAAACTAATTTATTTTTGGGGTATTGTGCCGTGTTAAGCTACTTCGTACCTTAGCCAACGTTTCGAACACCATTACAGTGTCCATCATCAGGGCAGATACCGTGTTAACAACTCCAATTCTCTAAGAGCTGGTATTAGAGTAAAATTTAAAATATTTATCTTATTTTTATAATAGTATGATATTACTATAATTTTAACTTATTATTTTATTTTTTTTACTAATTCAAATCTATGTAAGTTAACAAAGAATTAAGAAGGGTGTATTTTTCCCAGTTTGACCTACCCGCGTGTAGTTATAGGAAATTTACGCGTATCGAACAACAGTAAACACCTCTCCAACTCTGCGGCCGGTATTTGGTCCATGGGGCATTTACGGCAACATTAGGCTGCTTGATAGGGGTCATGCTGTTAATTTATCGGGACTTATAACTTCTTACAGGATCACTAAAGTCCTTAGCAAGCGAATAAAAATGTTAGGGCTGTAATTCTGCAGAAATTGGAAATAAAAGTAGTTTAATTAACAAAGGGCGATGGGCGGCTTTTGTGAAATTATTTTTAAGTGATTCCATATTATAGCCTGAGAGTGAGTGGGAAGCTTTTTAGGGGTAGAACCTTGAAATTTTTAAATTCTTGATGTATCTTGTTTTCGTAAAAAAATTCACAATTTAAAAAAAATATATATTTGTTAACAATATTATTAAAAATGCAGAATTTACTTCACTAATTTTGTTTTCTCAAAGCACTTATAAAAATAAAATTCATGTGGAAATTAACCTTTGTAAATAATCAGTAATAATTATTACCTCTCCCCAACTCTTTTAAAATTTGTAATTCTGAATTTATATGAAATGTAAATGTTGAAGTGAAATCTTCTTGTGAACATATTTCCAACGATCAATAGTTTACGGTTAAAGCATAGTATGTATTTAACAAAAATCCTAAACATTTTATCGAATGTCGGAAACATAAGGCTTATTAAATTTAATGCCAATCCAACCTTCGAATTGCAAGTGCAGTTTTCGGTTTGAATTATTTTATTCTGCCACGAACATTCTAGAAATATCGAGTAAGCTAAAAAGTGCATACAACTCGGTCCGTGAGAGATTTTTACAAATTTATTTGCTCCTTTATGCTGCATGTACAATGTATGGGAAAATGTTCAACGCTGCAGTTTGGTTTCGACACAAAACAGGAGGACGGTTCTCGAATTTATGTTAGTTATTGTTAACCAAAAAGGAGTGCTGGGCCATACAAATGTGCAATGTGAAATAAAAATAGTTTTTTTAAACATTATTGAAATGTAGCATTGCTTAATAAGTTATCTACTCAATAAAATGGCAAATACGGAAATTCATGAAATATTTACACCATTACTTAATATTTCGTGTCGCGTAAGACCTGACTTATTATCATTGAGATGGTCTTAAACCAGACTCAAGGCCGGCTTTACCACACAACGTTGAAGCGGCGTAATAAGGCACAAATGATGGTATTGTTTACATCGCGTCATCAAATCATCGATTACAAATTTCTTTTGTGAAACTTTAAATATAACATTATTATTGATTTTTAAATATTGTTTAAAAAAAAAAATTTACATCCAAGGCTACGAATAACCTATTAAGATTTGAAAATCTTCTTATATCGTGGGAACTATAACCATCCAATTTATTTTAGGGTGGTAACCGGTCATTTATTCAATATTTTTGAATTCAAATAAAACGGCGAAGAAATATCCACAAATGATTTTTTTAGGTAGATATTGATCACATTATTAAAATTAAATTATGGCATTTAATTAATTTAGGCTTGGTGGTAAAATAATCATTCGACTTAGAACGGCTTGTTTCATAGTACTTCTTAAGAAACACCCTAAGAGCGGGATGTTTCACAGAATTTGAACAATTCATCAAATTGCAAAGTCGATGTTCAAGTTCTGTAAAGGTTTTATTTATTTATATTTTAAAAATAACAGAACTTGAATAGAACCTTAAAAAACTTGAAAATCAACATTGAAGTTTGATGAATTGTTTAAATTCTGTGAGACAATCCGATTTTAGGGTGCTGCTTAGGAAGTACTTTAGTTAAGATTCAGTGAGGCACCTTTTAATTTATTTGAGAGGTCGCTACCGTGTACATATTTTACTAATTTTTAATTAAAATAAATAAAACAGTGGCAAAATCCTGAACAATCCACATAGATGCCTTGCAAGTGGAAAATGATCTGGTTAATTTAATATATTAGCAAAATTAACATAAGATGAGGATGAGAATAACATATGAGAATAGAGAGGGGAAGGAGATGGGGAAGAGGAAGGTGGAGAAGTACCCTGCTATTCAGATCTGGTCACCAAACACCGCCAAAGCCATTTCAAGCAACGTTTCAATTCTGAATGGTGGTCTTACATCAGGGTGATAGTGAGACTATCTTCCACCCTGGAACCATAGAACAGTTGTTTCCGCCATTTTACGCGCACAATGACTGCCTCGTGAGTGATGGGGTACATCTCTCTCGCTCACGCTATTACCAAAACTGCGTGAGGGGGTAAGGTTACATCGCCCGTCGTCCGTCGCCACCCATCACGTCGTAAACCATTCCAACTGCAGTCGTTGGACAAAGACTAGGTTCGTTGATGAATTAAGAGTATTTTTTTTACAAAATAACCATGTTATGATAATTATTTTACGAAGATATAAAATGAAACAACTCGTCCTAAATCTGTACACCGTAAGAAAAATTAGCAATAAAATGTTGGAATATATATTTTTTTAAATGGCATTCAATTGATAAAACGCGAGAATAACACAGTCACCTCTCATGGAAACCCAAGTTTTATTTTACATCTTGGCATGCCGAAGGTTAAAGTATTGCGAAGAATGTAAGTATGTCGCTATTTGCAAAAAAATTGTCATTCATAGAATGAAAAATGTGATGCTATGTCACTTAACCGAATGTATTTAATTTTCTCTTTTCTTTTTTTACTAATTTCGATTTTATTTTATTTATTCATTTGTTTTCGTAAAATTTCTATTTATCTCTTTAAATTTTTATTTCTCTTTTTAAATTTCTTTTTTTTTCTCATTTTTTTGAGAAATTAGATGTATTTTCTGCCACCTCGGAATAGGATCAACATTCCGAAGACGCTTATACAAAAACGTGTTTGTTCCCTTGTGTCTGCTCTAATAAATAATAATAAAAAATAAAACTCAAACCAATAATTTCCTTTATCAATCAATACTTTAAATCAGTTTTGTCAGATACTCAGCCTTAAGTTGTCATGTATTCTTATTGATTCTTTGTGCTTGTCATTTATCCTATTTTACAAGTATATTTACTTCGATTTTATATATTTCTTTTTGATTTGTGTTATTTTCTAAGTTAGCTGTAAGAAATTGGAAATCCTGAAGTTTAATCTTTTGTAGATGATTATATTTTTATTTTCGTAAAGGTCCCTTAAAGAAATTAAAAATTTTGTAAATTCGAATTTTAAAGAGGTCCAGACAAAATGAAAGGAAGGCAATACATATTCAAAAACGACTCGTTCTCCTTGTGCTGACAACAGTGCAGGAAGTAGTATTTGTAGAGTTACTGGCTTGACAAGAAATGCATTGATTGACCTCTGCAAGTCAACACCGCCACTATAATAAGTAATTTATTATTTTAAAGTTTAATTTGTGGACACAATTTTTTTTTAATATTTGATTAAAAGTATTATTCAATTAACGAAAAAAAATAAAAATAAGTTCTGCTGCATAATTATCACTACACGTGACAGTTGTTTCGTCTTCTGAAGGCATTGTCAAACTGTAGACAGTTTTTGACAATGTGTCTATCCTTTTATTGCATACAAATATGAAAAAAAAATTAAACATATGCTTCGGAGTAAAACCACAATTTTTACCAAAATTTAAGAGGACTAAAAACTAACGGCAAACTTTGTTGCTGCTAACAGTGTAGGTAAATACTTTATTAATATTATTATACATCTGCTGAATATAATTATATTGTGAATTTAATGTTTGAAAACGCGGACGCATACTTGAGCAGCCTACCATTTGGCCAGGAAAGATTCGATGGATAGGTAATAAAGTTGGTAATGCGATCACGAGCTGGAAACTAGTTGAAGGAAAACGTTCCCTTTTTGCGATTCTACAAAAGTCTCAACACGGCTGCGTTAGGCGGCCCCCGTGGGTGGCTGTGCGGGGCGGGCCATTATTCACAAGGCGGAATTTAAGAAATTGCAACAGAAGTGCAACTTAAAGACTGCCAACAACTTGAAGCATTGTAACTTTTAGAATTGGAGTGTTGGTACTTCTTCTGTTATTGCCATTTCTTTACGTTTAAAGCTTGCACAAGCATTATTCGTGAAGTCTTCCACTTCTCTCGATTGCTCGAAAAAAATGCTCATTTTGCAGTTTATTTCACGCTACACTCAGCTTATATCCATCATGAGCTATAGATATTTACATTTATGGACTTTTCATAAATGTAAATATCCAGTTAACTGTGTAGTTGAAATATGCGGTGATCCTGATTACCTATTAGGTATGTTGAGGATTTGTTTTTCTAGTAATTTTTTTTCTCCATTCATATTCGGACAGCATTAATAATTATAATTGTGTAACATTTAGTATTTTATTATGCAGGAGAATGTCAAATAATAGTATATAAATCTGTGTATAACTGTTAACTGACGATTCAATCACAAATTGACCATTAAAAACAAACAAAGCAAACTGATAAATGAGTGATGTTGAAATATTATATTAAAAATGAACAGTCTGCTGTGAGAAAACATAACAAGAAAATCAGTGCAGTGAACATGTGTCTTGAGTGCGTGAAGCTTATGCAGTGATAACTATCACTGTCCCTAAAGGCTAAAATGTCTCATCGAACAAGGGTAAGTCAGAATCAGTCAGGTCAGTCAGATTACAATCCGTAATACAATCACAAACTGATTCGCGTACAACAATCGCGACTTTAGGTTTATTTTTATAAAATGCCACCTCTATAGATTTAGTAAAATTGATATTAAACATCATGTATATGAAGCCAAAACTTCTTTAATTTCCTTATCGCGTTGGTCCATAAAAGCTATTATTAGTTTATTTATTACACTGTTATACGTGGTGGAATTATATAGTATTAAAATAGAAAATAAAACATTTTTTAACTTATTTCCACTTGTTTATTTTACCAGTTACCGGTTTCGTCCTATTATGGACATCTTCAGGCTGGCAATTGGAATTCTTTTGTTAAAAAATTTATACAAAATTAGGTACACAATGTCAAGGTAGGTACATATGTTTGGGTTATTAAATTACAATGGTTCTTTAAGGTTAATATGTGATAAATAAGAAATAATAATATAACAATGGTCACTATAGCAGAATAATCGATAATTTAGTAAATAAAATAATGAATTTTCCTGCATACCACGCAGGACAATCCGGAAGAGAAGAATCAAACTGTACAAAAGAACACCTCCTTAGTTGGGCAAATCAAAAAGTGGGGGGGGGGGGGGTATGATTTATTGAACATAATTTTGCATTTACCAGAAAACGAAAATTATTTCCACAAATATAGAGATGTCAAAACTCTTAACGTTTGCAACAAAGGATCAGAAGATTACATAATTAAATTACACAACTGTTATTTAAGGTAAATAAGTCATGAATAACAAAATGTTCAATAATCATTAATACATACATCGCAAATTACTTAGAATAAAATGTTACCTCAGAATCTAAGGTAACATTATTCAAATTAATTACAATGGATATATTAATGGCGACTGAGCACCATGTTCCAACTGTTTATTCATGACATATTTAAGATCAATTTTCTTTGTTAGGCGATTAATTTCTAGTAATTCTAATCTGTCTAATTTCTGTCCCTTTTCACAAACGTGAAGAACCTTGACATCCCTATCTTTGTCAAAAGTATGTTGGTTCTCGAGCAAATGCAAGGCTACGTTCGATAAATCTCCCTTTCGATTTACCCAACATGCGAAATGTTCCTTTATACGTGTCGATACTGCTCTTCCTGTCTGTCCCACGTAGTCTTAGAGAGATAAATTGGAGAACTCTGGAATTTACCAAGTGAATTGCTCAAATTGCCCTGCATGTTATGTGGGACAGACAGGAAGAGCAGTATCGACCCGTATAAAGGAAAATTTCGCATGTTGGGTAAATCGAAAGGGAGATTTATCGAACGTAGCCTTGCATTTGCTCGAGAACCAACATACTTTTGACAAGGATAGGGATGTCAAGGTTCTTCACGTTTGTGAAAAGGGACAGAAATTAGACAGATTAGAATTACTAGAAATTAATCGCCTAACAAAGAAAATTGATCGTAAATATGTCATGAATAAACAGTTGGAACATGGTGCTCAGTCGCCATTAATATATCCATTGTAATTAATTTGAATAATGTTACCTCAGACTCTGAGGTAACATTTTATTCTAAGTAATTTGCGATGTATGTATTAATGATTATTGAACATTTTGTTATTCATGACTTATTTACCTTAAATAACAGTTGTGTAATTTAATTATGTAATCTTCTGATCCTTTGTTGCAAACGTTAAGAGTTTTGACATCTCTATATTTGTGGAAATAATTTTCGTTTTCTGGTAAATGCAAAATTATGTTCAATAAATCATAACCCCCCAGTCCCCCCACCCACTTTTTGATTTGCCCAACTAAGGAGGTGTTCTTTTGTACAGTTTGATTCTTCTCTTCCGGATTGTCCTGCGTGGTATGCAGGAAAATTCATTATTTTATTTACTAAATTATCGATTATTCTGCTATAGTGACCATTGTTATATTATTATTTCTTATTTATCACATATTAACCTTAAAGAATCATTGTAATTTAATAACCCAAACATATGTACCTACCTTGACATTGTGTACCTAATTTTGTATAAATTCTGTAACAAAAGAATTTCAATTGCCAGCCTGAAGATGTCCATAATAGGACGAAACCGGTAACTGGTAAAATAAACAAGTGGAAATAAGTTAAAAAATGTTTTATTTTCTATTTTAAAGCTATTATTGTTGTTTGTACTTAAGCATAATATAGAATTTCATCGCAAAATAAAATAAAACATGACAAAAACATTACAGCTCGCCGGCGTTGAAATGCGGCATCTGAAATTAGGAAACACGTATTTCAGTATTCCATCATTCAATCATTAATTTTCATCCAATTTTTCTATAGCCTGAAATTGATAGGATTTCTGATGGATCGACTCCATTGGCCAAATATAAAAGAAAATATAAATTTTATTTAAAAAAGAGGCCGAGAAATGTTTTTTTAGGAGAACTACTGAAATTATTGTTTTCGTGGTTTTACACTTCTGAAAACAATTAAATGAATTATCGCATTATTTCATTTAGTAATAATAAAATAAATACACCTTCACCTTTTTAAAGAAATCATCAAATTATATAATTTTTTTCAGTGTAAACCAGTTGATTTCAAGGTGTTTTACACGGTGCTTTTTAATCGTCCGGTTTCCGTATGGGTCTCCTTTTTATTTGGATTCGGGAGGACAAAATGACTTTTTTTTATTTTGGTTTCCATTTTCGTGCAGTTTATTGAACATTATTTGACATGTGTCGTGTCATTAGTTTACGTAACTATGTTATGTGAAAATGTCACATGTATATTTCGTTAGTTTGAAAATATTGAATAACGGACTAGAATATAATGTGTTCATTATTGATTGTGAACATTATTGTTCAGTATTGTCAATTTCACGTGTTTTTTGGTTATTTTTTGATGGCACCCGTTAAATCAAATAGCGAATGCTTTCATGTGATATTTGGTTACACGAGGTGCTGCCATTTTTTGACGATTTAGTACTGCCCTAATATTTTTTTTTCTCTAATGGCAACCGTCTGCGTGAAATATTAATTGCGAAAAAACTGATAATATAAAGCAAAGATTTTTCACATATAATTTAATTTCTATATGGGGATCGGTATGAGTTGAAAACATGGTGTTAAGGATAGATTCGTAAGAACATATAGGTAGATTAAGCGTGAAATGAATTGGATATAAATATAACAAATCGCAATTAAACGCAAACCTAACAAAGTTAGTTACTAAACCGGTCTTTCAACTTGATAAAGTTTATGTTTGATGGATGTAGAGTGATTCTAGATATGAACTAGGAACATTTTAGGGGCAATCAGTATGGAGATTATTGTACAAACCTATATACATAGGTCATAAAGTTAGTTGTATCCCTTAAGGTTTACTACATTCAACAATCAACTAAACTGGGATACAAATACGCAGAACATTTCCGCTATCAAAACTTTGTCGTAGAAGACATTTGAATATGTCCATACAACGCAACCTACTTCCAGAACGAAGAGGGAATAACTTTAGTTACCACAATCATTTTTCTTTCATAAAGCTATCTTAATAAACCATTTAGGAACACAAATGGTAAATGATATTTTTTGGTCATGGTTATTGATTGACCTCAATTATTTAAAAAATGCATGAATTTCGATTTTATCTTAAAATGATTTAATCTTTTTAACTGTAGTGGGTATAAAAATTTTCTATAAAAATTGAACTTGTTGGTACCTAGAATCGTTATGCCCTATACGTTTCCTTTTGATTTCCTTGATGAATATTGTTGTTGTCCACATACCTAATTCATATCTCTCTGTGCCGACTAAGCGTGCGGGCAGTTCAGTTAAAAATCACCAGTCATCCTGTCAACACCTAAACTGTGTCTTGATTATTAGTTGAAAAACCATCTTGAGCTCATGAGTTGGTTCAATACAATACACTTTTTACCACCACAGTGGTATAAATTGCATTGTATTGAACCAGCGCGGCGCAAGAGATAAAAAGCCGAAGAAGAACAGAAACGGTCGAAAAGTCGGCGTATCCGAAACTCCATTCCTCTTCTATTCGCGGTGCGACGGTGCCTGAAGTCCGTCCGCAACAGAACTTATACTCAATGTTTAGGCAACGATATGTGGCCGTTCGGCAGTTCTTTATACTTTCTGATATTTATAATTGACTAGCTGCAGTATACCCGGCGTTGCTCGGGGTTATAAATAGTTTGGGTTAAAGGTAGTTAATTCTATTTTTATTTAATTTTTTTAATGTGCAAAAAGTAATATTCTAAAGAATAGAAAAGTTTAATTGTAATAAATTTTGTTTTACTTGATTGTGCGACGTTTTCCTTGGGCGTGCCCAACTTCCACCATTCACTTCTTTATACCACATTGTTACTAGAGAGAAACCTATATTACATCTATTTTTATTTGACTATGTATCGAACATGAAAACACGACTTTATTGCATTTAATATTATAAAATTTACGAGTTGAAAAATGCACCAAAATAATCGGGCGAATCGAGCCGGAGAAAAATCAAAATATTGACAAACCAGTAGCTGTGCGAAATTATTATTCTCACCTAAAAACATCTGCGTCTGAAACGTAAACCAGTTGTGTTAAAGATATTGACGTCACAAGAGGGCTTGCTAGAGAAATTATAAATAGCTAAAAACACTACAATATTTGTCGTGTTTTGTTGATGATGCACAATGTGCTCCAATCTGAAATTATCGCTGAAAGGATTCCGGTTGTATCAGTTTTCTTTCTGTGTTTTAAATCCCAGTTGTATTGAAATACATATAACTATTTCTTGTGAATTGGGCTGGCTGTAAAAAATAGGAAGTTCCTATAAGCTACACCCCTTCGAACGTTCTGTATACAAATACAATACTTGTAATTAAAATGTGAATTTTGATTCGAGTCGTCTTTCTTTTATGATGGTTTGGATAGAACACCTCACGGTGTTTTATTTAAATCATTATCCAGGTTGAGAACTAATGTGTGCCGGTGCTTATTATTTACAGTCTTTTCTTGTGCAGGCAAACACGTCCCTTACAGACTCCTTACCGCATTCCAGTGCATATATATTGCGTTTGGTCTTCCTCGGACTTCCCCGACTTTAAACCATTCAAACCACTTTCTAAACTATCCTGAAACTAATACAAACAAACTTTCTGGAAATTTTCTGCAAAATCGGTTTAGTAATTTTGAGTCTATTATTATTAGTCTATTCTAGTCTTAGGTTACCCTTAGATGTCGTTTAGCTATCGAGTACTGTAGAGACCAATTGTATGATACATAAGATGGGAACCTCAAGGTCGGGGTCCACATTATTCAAACCGCCTGCTAATTAAGAAATCCATTGTCAATCTACCACATTAAAGTTCGCATTGTTATCGGTTCGATTAGCTTCAATAACAGATATATAATACAGTTCGTGTAAATATTTTGCCAATTTATATCAAAATATTTCGTTGAAAATAGAACAATTTTTATAATCCGCATATTTTTTCCTCCTTTCCGTCTGTAAGTCGATGCACAATGGCTAAGTGCTTTGATAAAGCGTTGAGTATTTTTAGTATCCCCGGTCCATTGTAGGTCAGGTCTCTTGCTGAATTGTTTATAACTTCAACTGGAGCGACCAATTAAGCGTCTGTGGAATTGCTGGATATCACTTGGGTATTTCTTCGACCAACAAAACTGACGACATAAATCGACATATTGCATTTTATAAAAATGGCAAGGGTTTGATGTCTAGGGGTTCAAAACTTATTCTAAGATTATCGTTTTTGTAGGCTGCACCCTACAACGTAATCCCTATTTAATCACGCAGACATTTTGCCTATACGTATCATGCTGCTAACCAAACTTCATGCTTTGTTTTGTGGGCTGCAACTACAAAGTAATCCCTAATTAATCAACCAGACATTATGTCAATACGTCTTATACTACTAACAAAAAATCTTGCTTTGTTTTGTCGGCTGGACCCTACACCGTGATTCTTAGTTAATAACCCAGACATCATGTCCATACGTATTATACTTATAACCAAACTTTGTTTTGTAGGCTGGACCCTACAATGTAATCCCTAGTTAATCACCCAGACATCATGTAATGCGTTGTTTTGCTTTCCTTATTTTATTTATTTATTTATTTTTTTATTTTTTTATTTTTTTATTTTTTTTTTTAAATTTGTGTATTACAGACTGTGTGTCCATTTATAATACACATGTAACATTAACTACACAATGTAAAGAATAATAAATAAATGATACGAAACAATGAAAGAAAAAAATAGAAATAACAAGTTATAAATAGTGATTTTTTGCATTCATATGCCTCTTGAATTCTTCAAGGCTACTATTAAAAATATCGATAGTATTGCCGAATAAAGAACTTGAATAAAAAATATTATTACATATTCAGTTGTATTACATAAAACTATACGTATAATAATTAATAAATCCTCATTTAAAAAACATTAAAACCATCACTATGATTGGTCGCCGGGTTTCGACTGAACGTACACCGCTACTTCACAGGTCGGCCAGCATCGTGCATTCAAAATGCGGATGATTATGGGCAAAGTTGAGCTGCGTAGACTCATGCACGGGTCATTACTGCATTTTAAAAATTATTTGAAATAAATAAATATTTAAATTGTCGTTTGCTGATTTCATACCAAACCGAGTGGGATTTACCGTACTGTTGACCGACAAAACCGAGGTACGTATGACGTCACGCGTACTCCGTCAGGTTTCGATTGTTTTGGCGGACTCAAAATGCAAGTTTTGAAAATTATTCTTATAATGATGTCCATATTTAATAAAACTGATATTTAAGTTAGAAGGTGAACACCTATTTATTTTATTTTTTAAATGGCTAGAATTCATTTTTGTACTTGCCGTACCTGCCTACAAAAAAATTCTCCATTAATCTGATCGTCACTTAAGATCTCAGCACCAAGTTTCTTACTGTTTTAACTTTGGCCCGCTGTCCAATTAGTACAGAGGTTGTATTATGTTTGGTGTCTTCCTTAAAACCATGCTCCCTATTTTAGTGCTAGTTAAAGTGCTAAGTCTCATTCCTGCCTCCGTGCACTCTCAATTAAAACGGTTTATCCACTCCTGTAAGCCCTCCTGGGTCGTAGTTAGTCTTGTTATGTCGTCAGCAAATAACAACGAGCTGATTTCTGTATTACGAGTTGTCTCTGGTGGTTGCCTATTGCGGCTGCATTGAAATGGTGAATAGTATTAGTGAGGTAGAGCAGCCCTTCCTCAATCAATTCTCAATGCAAAATCATTAGAAAACTAAGTAATATTATGGACGCCGATACTCGTCGCTCTCACCACAAACAGACGTTTCTCACGTTTGGATTTTTTTGAGAGAGCCAACAAACGTTTATTTCTCCAGATTCGTACACATTTTATTACATGATTCGTTAATGGGGTTTTAAAGAAGCTTTTTTTTGCCCGTTAGCGAAATATTTTAGGAATGCCAAAAGTTTGTTGGTATTCCTAAAAAAAATTACAATTGTGAAATACGAATTGAGGAAGACGTTTTAATCAAATCAAATAACATTTTCACCATTAAAAAAAACGACACATATAAAGTATAAGCAGTTATTGAACTCGCCCGTTATTTTTATGGGCTTATGTTGGTTTTAAAGTGAATAAAGTATAAAACCGATTGGTTTTATTTTACCTCTCTATGGCTCGAAGTAAAACAGTATTTTGTTTTCGATGATGTTAGGCCCTGCAATTTCGGTGGCAGATTGTGGAACATAAACCTCTGATTGTGTTTCACTTCGTTGAATTGCCGGAGTGAATTTCCAGAAATTCATCGTGACGAACTATTGGGACGAATCCACAAAGTCACTGATGAGAATCGGGCCATATTAATCTGCATTCCCAGTGGTTGAACAGTTATTAGCAATATGTGAATGTCTGAAATCAGACACCTAAATTTGAATTCTCAAAACGAACATGTCAAAACACATTTTTATCTTTTCAAATCAATGATTTTCTTCTGTTTGTTTTTACGATGCGTTTTTGAAACAAAAATTATTTCAATATTATGTGATTTTTTGGGGTATTATACAGTATTGCGCTACCTCCTTCTTTAGCCAACATTTCGGACAGCATTACAGTATCCATCATCAGAGCAAATGTGTAATTTATTACACTTCTGCCTCGCTAAAGAAGGAGATAGCAATATATTTTATAATTTTTCCTTAAAGCAAAGTTTGTACATGTAAGTTTTTAGATTCTCACGGCCAAAAGCATTTTTGTTGTTTGTTTTTGGGGTGTTATGCCGTGTTGCGCTAACTCCTTCTTTAGCCGACGTTTCGGACAATACTTCGGATCTACCGGATCTGCCCTGATGATGGACACTGCAACGCTGTCCGAAACGTCGGCTAAAGAAGGAGTTAGCGCAACACGGCATAACACCCCAAAAACAAACAACAAAAAAAGTTTGTACATGATTAATTTCTTTTTTTATATATTAATTTTACTTTTGTACGTCGTAGTTTACAAATGACTAATTTGATATTAATACGTTTATATATATTTTTTAAATCAATACTGTCTTTTTCTCTTAGCTCCTATAATCCAGCTCAAATCTATCAATTGTTGCAGACTTTATGTTTTCCGGCGGCGCGTTGAAATATTGTATTTGTACAGTACATAAACTATTTTCTGTATTGGCTTTGTAATTTTTTGGTAGCTAAATTCGTTGTACGTTCTTGAATTATCTTTCTGAATTTACTTGTTTTACATAATATTATTTAAAAACTATTTTGTTAATGTTTATTATGTATGTATATACATAAATATCATAGTGTTCAATGTCAGCATCTATTTCACTGTAAGACAATTTAGTTTCTTTATTAGATGGGGTGCCATTAGCTCAGTTAGTAGAACGGTGCCCCGGCAAGGCAAGGATCCTGGGTTCGAGTCCTAGATGCGACCGTCTCTTTTTAAGATTTTTCTGTTTCATATTTTCGTTTAGGAATCGCTAATATTGTCTTCAATAATTCAATTTAGTTTCTTTTACATTTTAGTTATTTTTGAAAATCTATTTCCCCTTCAGTATTATTTCGTTGCTCTCTGTTGAATAATTTGCAACTTATCTTATTTTCTACATTTCATTACATAAGAAAGCAATACAAGTGATACTCTCAATAAGTTATATGTATAAAGACTATTAAGTGGTATGTAAGGTTAAGTAAATGTAAGCATGATCAGTAAGTTTAAAATGTCAGTTGTCAACAGCGATTTTCTGTTTTGGAGCGGTCTGTAGTTTTTTTTTTTTTTCATGTATGTATTGAGTATCTGGTTATCTTCACATTGTTTGTTTAATGTTTGTTATCATTTAGTCTTCTCTCATAATGTTTGATAGTTAATTATCACTTAGCGTTCTCTCATAATGTTTGATAGTTAATTATCACTTAGCGTTCTCTCATAATGTTTGATAGTTAATTATCACTTAGCGTTCTCTCATAATGTTTTCCAGTTGATTATCCCTTATTATTCTCTCATAATATTTGCCATTTGATTATCACTTAGTATTCTTTCAGTTATGTTTTGACTTTATATTATAAACATTTCGATTATTGTACAATTTTGCAGCACGAAATTGAATTTTTTATTCAATAAATAAAATATCCACAGTCAAAATATATAACTATTTATTTATATAACTATAAATGGGTCGTGTGGGATTGCTCTAAGCTCGCACCATCCTGGAATAAAAAAATAGTAATTATTATTATTGTTAATAATTTTTTATAACAACGATATATTCAAACTGGGAATAACCACTGGCTTTTTGCCCTTGGAGAATATTACGGCAGTAGATTACTCAGATGTATATTTTTTCAATTATTATTTTTTTTTAAATTAAATTTTGTTTGTTTATTTTTTTTTTTAAATTTGTTCAGTAAATGGTTTCTAATAAAATGTGAAGGTAAACGTATTTTATAAAACAAAAAAATTTTTGAATAACTTTGCAGCAAGTCCTCGAATAGCTAATTCTATTTACTACACTTTGAACACCAACTGCTTTCTGTTTCAATAAAGAAATTTCACACGGGTTTTATTTAAGTTCCCGTTTCAGTCCCGCTCTACTTCTGCCCGCCCTTCCACAACCCAATTCCATTACGTTTCACCCGGAGACAAAAGGAAATGGCTCGTCTCAAATTGGATTTACTTAGTGGTGGGAACTCCCGATACTCCACTGCATTATGAATGCACGCCGAGTCCGCGGGCTTGTCGTATCGAGCCCCATGCGCGCCGGTGTTATCCTCATTCTCCCTGTTGTGTTTGGAAGTAATGCGATCAATTCCGGGGGACGATTTCGCGTGAGTGTTCGCCCAATCAAAAATTTCAGCCCAAATTCATACAAGGGCGTAATTTTTGTTTTAAAAATTTGTATGTGATTCGTGGTTATAATTTTATTGGTTAACGTCGCATCTTCGTGTTCACGCGCCTGTTTTATCGATAATATTAGCGACCATTCTGATTGAATACCGTACAACAGTTCTAAATCTCCGGAACTAGTAGGACTATGAAAACCGTAATTATGGTTTCATGCTGAACGGGGGTGAGGTAGGTTTTCAGCATCAAAAGACGTCCTACACCTCTTTATATTTTTTTCCTCTACTACTCTTTTCATAGCTACATATTTAGTATAAGTACAGCGCATGCAGGTTCATAGATTGTTCCTTGGATGGAAAAATGCCGTGATTCTCATGTTTGCACTTTTAACCTTCGGTCGAGCGCATTTGATTTGACAGGCACAGAGCGGCTATCATGTCGCTTCGCTTCGGCGCTGCTAGGTGTCGTTGGCACCTGGCTCTCCCAGTAGCTTCCACTTTCAATGTACCCTACGCAAATTTCCTACCTAGTTTTTCCTTGACTTTCACTAAGGGAGGTTATTCAGTTTTTGTTCAGGCAACTTCTCCCTGGCTCCCTGAAAATCGTTTTAAAACAATTAGAATGCTAACCGAACTACAAAACAGGCTGAACAGATTTCGTCCTCCTTACCAGAAGAAAATACAAATTTCCTCCAACCCAAAAAAATACGGTGTTCAACCAAAACCTTCTAAATCACAAGATACCTCCTAAAAATATATTTATATTTATTTTTTTAAATTAACTAAAAAATTTTAAAAACATTTTAATAAATAAGAATAAACTGAAAAAAAATTAAATCATTTTTTTTTTGTAAAATCCCATAAAAGTTATGAGGCTGCTTTAAATGAGTGTTCCGGCCTTGTGGTCTTGGAGGTTTTGGCTCAACATGCTCCAGAAAAACCTATTGAGAAGACTGACTACTCAAGAATGCCAGACTCCTATCTGCTTATTCCATGCCAATGTGGTGTGCGATCGTCGTCAAATAGTGTGTTTTTTGCTAAAATAAAATGTTTTTTTTTTCTTCTATGACATCCCTAATAACATTGTTCGTTTCTTGGTGGTTGTTTATCATATTTTTGTGTTTTTAATGTGTATCCATCAAAGCACACTGCTCCCCAACTCAAGGGTCAATATATTGCGCCTGACGGAAGGCGAAGGAGGTTATTTTTTAAGCGAAGTTTTAATTTTATAATTGGAACTATATATATACCGTCTGCTATTATAGCGGTCAACCATTACGAGAATGATTAATCACTTAACATGGTGCGAATCTCGCTTCAAGCGAAAATAGTGCTTTCTGGCCAATCTAGCATAACCTGCTAAGATATTAGCTCATGTTATATGAATTATCAAGTCTTAGAGCTGACCTTCCAAACGGCACTGAAATGCATTTGCATAAGCTCTGATGAGAATGGCGTAACGAGTTTTGTGGCACGATGCGGAATCACCGTTCCAATCGTGTGTAAATAGCTCAATGGGTATAGTATGTAACACGGCATTTAAGCATTAAAATGAATCATCAACATTAAAAAGTGTTTTTTCAACTTTAAGGATTTAAAAAAAAAATCGCAAGTTGCGCCACAATACGAAGTATGTCAAAAAATTACCAATAAATAGTAGTATATCTCTGTGTAAGGATAGAATGGCCAGCCTTATGATTCCAGAGATAGCCTTATTTTTAATGTCAGTGCCATACAAATTTTTCTTAAAAACATGATAACTCCTTGATTTGTACAAAAATTGCTTCGTACAAAATTTTATAGCATATTAATGATCAGCAGAATCCATTCTAGAAAAAAAAATACCCTTGAAAATTCAAGTCTCTATGTCTATGAAAGGCGATTTTCAGCCCACTGTGCGGCGTTCCAATGGTTAAAATAGAGTTAAGCAATTATTTAGAACTGACAACAAAAAACAAAAAAAAAATCATCCTGTGGAATTGGTAGGATAAATTTGATCATTTTTATATATTTTTTGTATTTTAACGATATTAATCACAACATTTTTGTAACTGTGTGACCCATTTTCCCAGTTCCAATTATGCATGTCCTCAAGTTGATAAATTTCTAACCTCAAATAATTTATAATGGACATTTCATTTTTCTCCGAAGATATTGAATACGCTCGTCAGTGGCTGAGATTGACAAGCTAGTGAGGCCTCCTTGGCTGAGAATTATTTTCACGAGAGAATTAAATTTATATTTAAAATTCAAACACGTTTCAAATTTATATGGAGTGTAGAAATTAAATTTCACTGTCTGCGGAAAATGCGGGGAAAGCAAAAAAATACGTGAATTGAATTCATGGCCTTTATTTATTTTACTAAGGCCATAATAATATATTATTTCTTATTTTTCTCACTGAATTCTAAATACAGCTTACTCGTACTTACTCCAAATATAACTTTTAAAAGACCTATTAAACATCAACATTAAAGTAGATTAAATATTTCATTAAGTATTCGGTATTAGTACTTTTGATTATTTATTTCTCCAAACAAACGAAGAAAGCTTACTGATAAAATTAAGCTTTTCTAATTAATTAAGAATCTCTTAATTTTTTTCGTAATCCGGGTACAAGCGGGATTGTAGGCCATTAATGAATGGGTATCCTGATAAAATTTTACTAAAATACCTACGTGTTTATAAAAATCCTTTTAGAATTTTCGCATTTTCGCATTTTGACATATATGTTATTAAGACAAGAGCACGTATTCCGATATTACAAATTTACTAAAAATTTTTCAGGAAGCGGTATGTAGTCTGGTTTTTAACCGGGTAACCAATAATTTGAAGAGATTTTCAATAAAACTGTTCGTTCAGGAGTTGAATAACTGGTATTTTCCTGAGTGCCTAGCATAGAAAAAAATGAGTTTTTGCTTTATTTTAATACCAATAAGATGTTAACTTAGAGTTAAAATAAAGGTATAAATGTTTTCTCGCAGTAAAACTTTGCTATAATTTTTATAATAAAAACAACGGTGCTACCTGTACCTACAAGTTATCCAATTATTATTATTTCTTTTGATTGCCTGGGAAAATTCCATCAATTGAAGCCTTCTTCAATAAATTGAATAATGATGAAAAGAGATAAGCGCTTCCTTGGAAATATTCCTATTTTACACTAAATTTGAATGCCAAACAAAAGTTAAATTATAATGAATGAACGATTTTTCTCAGATTTTTACTTTGCTCTGCATATAACAAGGTGTAGTAATAAGTTCTGATAATTTTTTTATGGTCGCAGTATATACATTTTTTAAAAGAAAGTCAAGCCTTCCCGGGTTACCTATAACCTGACGACATTTTAATATCTACGACTACCATTAGAGTAAGCGGAAAACGTTGTTTGTGTCGTGAAGTATGACTTAGCCAGACGAGGAATTCAGAGGGTACCAGATGCGATGCCAACGCAGCCACTCACAACTTAAACAGATTGTCAACATGTAAAGAGTGTTCAAAACCCCTGAGTTTAGCTATAATTCGTTTTATATTCCTGGAAGGTCAGTTACAAGACAGTACCTACCATATTATTCCTCTTCAAAGTTGGAATATTATACGCCTATGAGACGAAGTCAATATTTGGGAAACACACACTCCAACATTGTACAGGTGACCTTTTAAATTGACCACTCTCTACGACTGTCAAATACCAACTAACGAATCCAAACCAAAATGGCGGCCAAACAAAATCGACCTGGAACATTAAATGCACCATGTAGATGTATTTAGTATAACAATATTGCGACATAGCTGGCTTTAGATTTTTTTCTTCGTGTTCCTCAGGAGGAACTCTGGTATTGAAAGGGTTAATTGGATACCACGTCAACTAATAATAATTTTTAGTATGACCAATTTGAGAGGACGGTAACGGTACCGCCGCCACGGCAACTATTCATTGGATAACCAACACCTCTGCCATAGATCACCCCAAGTGGTTCGCTACATTCGGCGACTTGGCAGGGGTGCCCGGATTCATCGGGTAAGGTGTCTTCAGGACATGACCAGCTGCGTGGCGGGCAAGTTAGAGAGAGGCCGGCTCGGGGAGGCCCTTTGACCTCTCCAGCTGATCTCTCTCAAACCATCGTCTCGCACCGCAGCGGGACGTATGGATGGACTGACCCTTAGATTCCTACCCAATCCTCATACCTTTTGAATTCTTTCCATAAAAAAGACCCTCCACACAGCATCACCAAAGATGACTCACGCTCTGAGAGAAATTGTTTTATTAAATGTAAAAAAGCTTTCTCCTGATGAAGAAATCGTTGGTCTTGAAATATGTTGTTACTTTTTTTATTAAATACTTGTGTGATGATTACTAATATTTATTTATTCAATTGAAATGACACCACAAAGTAATTTTGTTTAATTGAAGAAGTCTTTTATCAGCCATTATTGAAAATAAGAGTCCTCCAAATAAAGTTTATTTATTTATACTGGGTTTTTACAGATGAACTATACAGTAACAAAAACTCTGTTAAGTTACAGGCAAAAATCTAGAAATTACGTACATACAGGTTAAAATGTAATTAAATACAGGTTACGTACAATTAAAAAACCAAACAAATAATAATATAAAATTATACAATAAATTATATGAAAAAATAAGAAACTACACAGATTTTCGAAATGCGATTAAAAGAATTGGGCATTCTCAGATTATAAAAATATTACCATTCGTTATTTCGGCTACTGGCATTATTAAAAATTAAAAATCAAAAGCACTCATTAAAAATTTAGGCGTATTAGATCTATCAAAAAATTTATATATAAAGATGCAAAAGTCGGTCATTTTGAATACATGTAGGATAGCGAAAGATTTTTTAAATATTTATGTTGAGGGATCAGTAGGATTTATAGGCCCTGTTAGAAGTTCTACCGAGCCGAACCTTCTGATATGAAAATATCTGGAGTCGGTGAATTATTTTCCCATTTGATCTCTGGTGGGTTGACGTGTTGTTCTTGTATTGTTTTGTATTTATTTTGCTTATATAATGCACCTACATAATGTTGATTGACTAGATGATCATTTGTGGAAAAGTGTGTGGAAGGGTTTAGTTTTCCTATGGGGAAGATTTAACACGGACCTAAAATCGGAAATTCATAAGTTCAGTAAAATGAAAAATAATACTAGGAGAGACAAGAGACGCGAGAGTTACAGTGATACATAATATAATTAGCTAAACATATTATTTAGCAACACCAGAACATTTTCTTTAATCTGTATAGATTATCGACGAAAATATCTACTTCACCAGAAAATATCTACTTCACTGACGGCCGGCATAGTCCAGTGGTAACGCATTGGACTGCCATTCCGAAGGTCGCGGGTTCGAACCCGGCGTGCGCAAATAAATTTTATTTGATTAAGTTGTGTTATTTCACAATTAATTAATTAAAATAATATAAAGTATATTTGCGGCACGTTCCAGGAGCACGTTCGCAGCACGTTTGCGGCACGTTAGGAGCACGTTTGCGGCACGTTCCGTTTCCGGAGTGGAAGATACTACCAGTATCGCCCTGGTGTAAGACCACCATTCAGAATTGAAACGTTGCTCCAAATGGCTTTAGCCGTGTTTAGTGACTAGATCTGAATAGCCAGGTACTTCCCCACCTTCCTCTTTCCCTTCCCCACTTACCTAGAGCCTCACAACATCCCCCAATTGGGGATGCCATAGTCTCACTGGCTCCAGACGGGAGCAGTTGGGACTCTTGTGAGGTATTCACAATAAAAAAAAATAAAAAAAACCACACTACAAAGTAATAGATAGACGTTGATAATTACACAGTACATGGTTTGAAGAAAATCCTTAACCCAATTTACAATATTGGCGACATTTGCAAGTTAAGTAAGTGTAGTTTATTGGATTTGAACTGCAATCCAGATGCATATCCGGCCTTCTGTGGAAGCACTCAGTCTGCCGTCTGACCGGAAGTCAGCCGAGTTCCAGTTGTGACCTCTACCGGAAAGGTGCTGGGGAGATACCGGAACTGGGCTGCAGGGGGTGGGGAAGTGGCAACAGCAAGAGGAAATAAATAATCCGTGCTTAAATTTCATAACCGATATCCAGCTCTCGGTTAGTGAGCAGTGAGCGGCCTTCAGGCGTTTTCGTTTGTTCTACTAACCGACGCGACGAAGCCAACTAAGCAAACTCTCGTTAATAGCTTTTTATTTTATTCAGTATTATAGCACCTTATTTTCCCGGTATTGCGCAGAGGTAATATTTTATTTCATCGATATTTTAAAAACAGTTTAAATATATTTCATAGTAATATGTTCCCCGTCGCAGTGCGACTCTTTTCTTCGACAATTTGGGTATTTTTGCATGTACGAGTATGTGAGTTACCTCGCTGATCTCAACTGCTCCCAGTCAGAATATGGGATCTCCAATTGGCAAAAATTGTGGGGCTCAAGGCATTTATAATGATATTTAAAAAACAAAATATTCTTATATTCCTATAAATATAGACCTTTTTGTATTGCAAAATGTACAAAAAAATTCTTTGTTTATAATTGTCTGATAATATTTAACAAAATAAGAACTAATTTATTTTTCGGAAGAAGAGGAAAGATAATTTACAGTAACAGTTACTTTAGGTATGTAAGGTTTCTAATAAATCCTCATAAATATTATTAATACCGGAGCAGAACAGAACGCAGAAGCTTGTACCTAAATATTATTAAGTGGGAAAGTTATACAACTCCTTGGGAACCTGGATAGTGTAAGCGGAGGAAGTACTTTTTGAAAAAGAGTAAGCCTTTATATTTGATTTCCAAATCAAGAACTCACGGGCATTTCATAAAAAATGTGAGCTTTTCACGCAAATGAAAATTATAATTTTTTCAAATAATTTCAACTTTTTTTATTTTGGAATAAATTTTGTGATTTGTAATGTGTAAAACCTCAAATTGTAAGATTTGATTTTTGGACTGAAAAATCACAAAAAAGATACGGTCGCATCTGGGAATTGAACCCAGGCTTTTCGGAGCGCTGCTCTACCACTGAGCTAATCAGACTCAATTTCATTCGATCATATTTAACCGTATCATACTTCGAATAAGAACTACCAACGTTATCTTCATTTTTTAATTCTTATTATTTTACTGGCTGCTATCTTTATGTAATTTCGCTAGATTCTTTCCGAACTAAATGCAATCTAGATAGTGTCTTGGATGAGTACATCCATTTTTATTATAATGTGCGACGTCTATTGACTTTTTTGCAAGTCTAGGATGAATATGTTTATTTTTGGAATAACTTAACGAGTAAAACCTCTAAATGTAACATATTAAGAATTGAAGACAATATTAGCGATACTCAAACGAAAATTTGAAACAAATAATCAGAAAAAGACACGGTCGCATCTAGTAATTGCTAGTATTGTCTTCAATGATTATTTTTTTAAACCTTATTATTTTTCTATAACTGCAGCTGTTGCATCCAAAACACTTAACAATTAAAGCTTCAAATGAACATGAAAGTGGAATGTACATAATTTATACCAAAGGAAATGAAATGGTGGTTTCTGGAATTGGGTGGTAGTATGTGTAGGAAAGAACGTGGTATGGAAGGAAGGAAAACGGGATGACCCCTCACTTACTACTGTATTTCTACGAGGGAGCACACAACACAATCACAATATAGTGAGTTCCGCCGCGATACCTCTAGGTAATTATCGTAGCAACAAAACGAAAGAGTACTTAGAACAAAATCATGTACTACCAAGATAATGAACTTCATTTTTTTTTACTTTTCAACGAGATTATATACACGAAAAACAACTGCTTCCAAGGTAGTCCTAATACTTCTTCTGTTTTCAAACAACTGTACTCGAATTTTTATTATTTTTCGAGGCAGAAACTAGATAACTGATATTCCGGTAGAAACCAAGCATTATATGTATAGGAATAATACGGCAGTCCATTACCGCGTAAATCATATTTGGCCACTTTTCAGGAGAGGCAAAAAAGCGGTAATGATTTTACTCAAACCGGTAATTGAGATGCGCAGTGATTCTGTTTTGGCTGTACGACTATTTCATTACCAATAAAAAAATCGTTTTTTAATTCAACCGATGTAAGTTAATTACCGCCGTCGAATGGCGTTGCAGGGTGACTTACGCGGTTATGTCACATACGCCGTGATGAATTGCCGTCGTCGAATATTCTCATTTAAAGACTAAACAGCATCTAAAAAATCCGTCTGAGTTGATGAACATTATAATTTATTCAAAATATATGTAAAATTCTACGTATAATAAATTCTGCTACTGTATTATCAAAATATCAGCTGTTAAAATCATACAAGAATCATGAATTTCTTTACCTGTTCAGTGCGTAGTAAAACCGATAGACGCGTGTATAGTGTGCACTTGGCCACATTCACCCTTACGTTTGGTTTCTGGCGGTATTGATGTATCGAATGCTAGCCAGTCCACAATTTTGGCAAAAATTAGATATTATTGTCATCCGACGGAGTAAGGTCTATATTTATTTTATGTTCCACTAAAACCAGTCAGACCGCTTCCATACAAAAATTCACAGTAATCGCCTTCCGACATATTTTGTTTTTTGGTTTTCATTAAAACCCAATGAATTATATTGGTTTTTTGTAATTTATTATTATAAATTGAACTTTATTATAATTTGTATAAATAAATGCATGTTACTATTAAAGCTTTTAATTGACCAACATTTTATAATTTATTTATTCATTCAAAAATTGTACATTACAACAGAATCCTCCGCCGCTCATCTCACTAGGAAATTCATGTGTAGAGATGAGCAACTTAAAAATTATATTTCATCAAATAAGTAAACTCCATAATACATACATAGATGGAATATATCGAATGTGGAATTTTTACGGTAATTTGTGACAAAAACCACGATATGGGTAATCCAAAATAACCACTCTCAGCTAATATGGAAATCTTGAACATATTCTTGAATAGATTTAACGAAACTATAGTTTTTAAATTTCCACAAAGTATTATAAAGCTACGGAGCTTTATAAAAAAACTCATTTGTCTTAAGGGTGTTCTGGTATTCAACGGTGAAAAAATTAAAGAAGATACCAATAACCCAATGATCCTATACAAAATTTTGTCAAATAATTAACATATGCCTTTCACGCCTTTCTCTTTCTATCACCAAGAAAACTGAAGCGATGGGGTAACGTCTTAAATAAAAGCGGGACTAATGTTTTAATTAGTACAGCAAAATTAATCATTGAATTCAATTAGAGACTCAAAGCGTGTACCTGTAATAAACCATCGGGCCATTGATGTAGATCACACTAGATAAACCCTTCGTCACTTTGCAAAAACATACTTTACATAAATTTTTTTCTACTGCAATAAAAAGATACACTTCTTTTGTGTTTATTTATTGATTTATTTTGATTTTCTCGCCCAGCTGGCATTTTACTTTTTTTTACACCAAAATAACATGAAAATGAACATAACATCACAAAAACAGAACACTACTCCGAGCAGGATGTAAAAATAGTAATTGTACAATAATTAAATGAAATTAGTCGACTCAGAGCTAGGCAGTTTGTTTAATTAGATTTGTTGTACTGCTTTCTGATATAAATTCTACTAAGACCTGTTTATAAAATGATTGATTAAATTTTACAAATTCTGTAAATGGTAACAGGAGTACACAATTGTGATTCCGTTTTGACTGCGTAGTTTTGATAGAAAACAAATGAATACGAAACAATACGACAGCAGGTGTTTAGTACAGTATTTCATTATCGACTGCTTCTAGAAGCGAATAATACACCAAAATAACAAAAAGATTAGATTGATTTTTTAATCGTACAAAAGTTTCATAAAAGCGCCATAAAATGTATTGGGGTTACAGATTTTAATGTGAATAGAAAGTTGCAGATAATTACATACCAGTGTAAAAAAATAGACAAGAAAGACACCAAACGACGGTGGTTAGAGTCAGTAAGTAACGAGAATATAATCACTTCTAATTTCGTAAGTAATTACTTCTAATTTCGATCTAATTCTTTAACCTACTTTTTATTCTCTATTTATTTATTTAACCCTCTGGACGCTACGCGAACTGGAGACGTTTGCAGACATTAAGGTAGACAAACACTTAAACCTGAAACCGTCCCGCACTGGAACGGAATTACTCGGAAGAAATTGTTGGGATTTTGCATTAGCAGGAAACATTTAAACCGCAATAATTTTTAATTAAATTCTTGGAAACCAACCCTTGGTTCCTACCCTAGGGTCTTTACGGGACAAATAGAATCGTATTATTTTTAGCTCATTTATTTTTACTGTTTATCTTTGAAGAATTGTTAAGTTATAATAGAAGACGTTGGTATTTGGATGTTAATGCATAATTTACTTTAATGGGCTCGTTACGTATAAAGTTAATAATACCTAATAAAAACGAATTCAAGAGGATAATGAAATCTTGTAATGGGAGTAAAACTGTGGGTCCGAGTAAGAAGCACTACTATTTGCAAAGTCCTCGCTAACATACCCCTGATACACTTTATATTTCAAGAATAAAGAATTCTTTTCGCGAAACAAGATGCAAGATGTTAATTAGTCACCTAGATATCGATATGAAGAGGACGACCGATGTGCCTGCGATGGACCGAGATCACTGAAGTAGTGCATGTTAGGGACTTCAGAAAGTATCTTGTCGAGGTACTACATTACGTCTTAACGATATTGAAATTATTGTCCCCAATTCTTAGTGTTTATGTGATAATATCATGTTTCACCTGAGTACATTTAAAAATAATATTGCTATAAATAACTCAAGAAACAATTTTTTAACTGAATTATATTATGTATCACTTGTGTCTCTTGTATTTCTTACTTCTCTTTGGTCATTTAAGTAAGTTTTCATTATTTGGAAATTTTATGTTTATATTATGTATCCTTTGACTGAGTAGGTATTGGTGATTTGTAATTTTATGTGCCTAATTAAACTGAGTTTTCATAACTGGATTGTTCTCATGTAAGTGAACACATCTGTGAGAACACAGTATAAATAAATAAAAAAATATTCGGTTACCAACTAAATATATAAATAAATGCACTTTTTGAATGATCAAAAAGTCACCTTGAATATTAACAAATTAACATCACAATATATCATAATATGTTTAAACGTCATTCGACAAATTTGTCATTGGTTACAGATATAAAGATATGTTATATTACCGACATAACACCCATACAAATAAATATACAATGCAACCGAAATAAGTAATGGCGTCAAGCGACCATAGATGGTAAATTTATCTTCGTGTGAACCAAACAGATGAATACGGTCATCAATGGTAGCCCAAAGCCCGTTTCTGTTAATACTACATATTTATATCAATTCTTGGTTTGGTTAAAATTCTATCCCATATCTAGTTAATTTTCCGTTCGAAGGCTAATCCCGAATAGCGGGCGCAGAAATTTCACAGTTCAAATCATTTCGATAATTTATTCGGAATTAACGGCGCAGGTCGATTCGAAGGGGCATAATTCGATACGTTTATTGGGAGTTAGCCCGGCCAATGGGACTTTGGGGTTTCTCTTCGCAATCCTTGCGGTGTGGTCATAATGGATTACTTTTGTATAGGATTTGGAAATTTGAAATCTGGGGGTCAAAAATTCTAAATAAATATATAACTACTAACTATCACCTGGATAAAGAGATTGCGGGTTCGATTGCCGGTAAAGTCAAAATGTATAAAATACATAATATTTATTTACCTTCCCAAACTTTACAGATCCTGCCGAAAATATCTAACTTAAAACGTTTTTACAATTAAATAACGTTAAGCCCGCAATCCCACATCTCTTCAAATCCAATTTCCATATTCCCATACAGTCCCAACCACCAATATTTTTTTATGCATAGCACAAAGGGTAACAATTATTTTTACAAGCAATAATTATTCGCCTGAAACACTCATCCACATTGAAAAATCTCGTGATAAAAGATACATGACGCTAACGGGACTCGAACCCGTGTCCCTTCGATTTCCGGTCGATAGCTCTGACCACTGAGCTATGGCGGCTTATCTCTTATCCGCGAAATAATTCAATATATACTATTGTTTCATTCAACAATTACTGCTTGTTACATTTTTTCCCTTTTTTTTATAGTGAATACCTCACAAGAGTCCCAACTGCTCCCGTCTGGAGCCAGTGAGACTATGGCATCCCCAATTGGGGGATGTTGTGAGGTTGAAGGTAAGTGGGGAAGGGAAAGAGAAAGGTGGGGAAGTACCAAGTAAGTGTGCTATGCATAAAAAATCTTGTCTTAAACATTAGTTTACCAAAAAAATTAATATTTGACAAGTTCTAGTATTTCACCTAAAAATGTAGACAATTTGTCTCGACGCCATCTAGTGAGAGAGTTAGCACTTGCACTTTCTCATATAAAATAAAGTTGGTTGTCTTCAGTTGAATGTTGAATTGTTGAATGAAACACTAGTTTATATTGAATTATTTCGCGGATAAGAGATAAGCCGCCATAGCTCAGTGGTATTTTACGATATTTTTCCACTCGAGCGAGTGGTTGAATACATATAAACATACCGTTTTATTTAATTAATATTATTCCACAAAATATTAATATTGGAACATTATGAACTGCACAACGACACTACATTTATCAAAACAACGTGAAAACCCCAGCACACGTTCTCCTAGTAGGGTTTTCACGAAACACTATAATGTAAATTTTCACTACCTACATATCATGCTTACTAACTTGACACTAGATAAAAGTAAAATTCCATTCTTTCCGTGGAATGAAATATTATTATTTAACTTATATTGTAAGCGCATTAACTAACATATATTATTAAACATATTTGAAAAGATGTATACAGCTAATACTGGAAAGCACACCGTTTTCAAGTCTCTTCACTTCCTTCAGACTACAAACATTCCCTGAATGGGAATTCTAACGTCACGATAAAATCCATGTAACTTGGCTTCATGTGAGATTAAAAATATCTTCAACATTTTGGATACTTTTTGGTAGTATTTAAAAATATACGTAATATGAATATGAATAAATAGATGTATCCGTAAAAACTCAATCCTTTCCAGAAAGGCATAAAAATACAATATTGTATTGGTGATTCAATCTATTATTGTATTTGCCTTTATTGAGAGAATTCGGTTTGTATACGGACAAAACAAATTATTTATATTCTTATTGCTTATTTACAGGCGCAAACAAATAATTCTATCTAACATTTTTAACCGTAACTTGCAAGAAGTGCATCTTTAGAAAATAATTAAATTTACTTGAACGAGTAAATTATAACATACTTTGCGTTCGACCTTGACGAACCTCCCAATTCGATAATACTACCACGGTATTGCATTAATTTAATTCTTGTGATATGCTTTCAAATTTAAAATAATCTAAACACACTTAGCTACTATTTTATAAGCCTGTAAAGCAAACTACACATCAAAATAATATTAAATATAATTGATATGGTTTCTTTATGTCTTGAAATGGGTCTGTACAATAGAACCAACTATAATTGAGCTTTGAGTACAACTAAATTGAAATGGTTATTATTGTATTGCCAAATCGAATATTGGTTGAAATAGTTACACAAAGTCTCGCAACCTATTTCTTATAGGGTACCTACCTACCTACCTGGGGAGGGGGCAAAGTTTTATGGCATCATTAATGAAATAATTGCATGAAACTCGAATAAATTTAGTGAAAGCTTTCGTGTAATAAAAAGTTGTGACGTGTTTCATTGGCTGCGAGGAATTAATTACCCGGTTAGAAAAACGTTGATGGATTTAATTTAATGCTTTATCGATTTATGAAACTTGAGGTATTAAAATTGATTTCAGAATCAGAGTATGAAGTAGGACGATTGGTTGACAGTCGGTGAATTGACTACGAATCTCACAGCTTGAATCGCCATGTTCGCTTTAAAATAGGTTAAAAATTTTTGATTAGTTCAAACAGTCAAATTATCTTCTGTGTAATATATTTAAAAATGATTTTTCTTTGTTTGTACACTAAGGACGGGTTGTTTCGAAGAATCTGAACAATTTATCAAGTTTCAACGTTCATTTTTGGGTTCTGTGAAAGTCCTATTGAAGTTCTGTTATTATATCAGTATAGGGTAGTTGCTTGACAGAAATAATATCAGAACTTGAAAAAATCTTTCACAGAACTTGAAAATTAACTTTGAAATTCGAAAAATTGTTCAAATTCTTCGAAACAACCCGTCCAAACTAATGGATCATTTTTGCTGAAAATTTCAAAGATTGTTTGTATTAGTTCCAGAATAATAAGCATTGCTTAGTTATTGCAAAGAAAAATAATTATTGCTTGTAAAATAATTGTTATCCTTTGTGCTATGCATAAAAAATCTTGTCTTAAACATTAGTTTACCGACAAAATAATAAATAATATTTGACAAGTTCTAGTATCTCACCTAAAAATGTAGACAATTTGTCTCGACGCCATCTAGTGAGAGAGTTAGCACTTACAATGCCTTTCTCATATAAAAATAAAGTTGGTTGTTTTCAGGTGAAAAAAAGTAACAAGCAGTAATTTTTGAATGAAACACTAGTATATATTGAATTATTTCGCGGATAAGAGATAAGCTGCCATAGCTCAGTGGTCAGAGCTGTTGAACGGAAATCGAAGGGACACGGGTTCGAGTCCCGTTGGCGTCATGTATCTTTTATCAGGAGATTTTTCAATGTGGATGAGTGTTTCAGGCGAATAATTATTGCTTGTAAAATAATTAGTTCCAGAAGAGTTTAAAGAGTGGTTTAAATGGCAGAAGTCGATGACGCCAGAGAAAAACTTTATGCATTTTCTCTACGCTGGAATTAAATATGAAATTGAATTAAAATGTATTGAATGTAATTTTTTGTAATAACAACATGGTATACGGTGGTGAATGGTAAAAGAAGTTGGGGACGTCTTAGGAAGTCTTAATGGATTATCTCTGCACTAGTATGATATACCTGGTATAATTAAAGACAATATATTATTGTTCTTTAACAGTAACTTGTGAAAAAGCGTTAAAAAAATTTTGTAAGTTTCTTTTTCACTGGAATGAAATACGAAGCCAATATATTTATTTATTTATTAATCTTAAGTTAGCTCACATCTTCGTGTGTGCTAATAGTTTTATAAACATATAAACATGTACATTGTTTGGCAAACATAATCTTTCTTTAAATATTTCAATAAAGTCACTAAAAAAGAAATATTAATAATTGAGATAATATTTCTTTAGTTTATTATGTCAGCTAAACAATAGTAAAATATGTCGTGATATAACTGAAAGTATTCTAGAATATGAATTAACATATGTATTTTTTTTAACAACAGAATAGTCAACACTATAATTTACTATAATTTTACATGTAAAAACATTATCATATTGGAATGTCCTAAAACGGGCAATCGCCTAGTTGGACATTTTAAGTTCATTAATTGTATTATGTAATATTTACAAACAAACAATAAATAAATATAAAAATAAACAATAAATAAATAAAGATAGACATATTTTCTTAATTCATTTTTGAACTTATTAATATTTTCTATCACAGCAATTTCCTTCGGGATTTTGTTATAGAGTTGAACGGCCTGGTACATCAGAGATTTTTGGGTGCTTGTTTTTTTTCTTGTTGGCAATCTAATTTGCTTAGAATTTCTCGTCCCGTGTCCGTGTATCTCGTTATTGTAATTTATTTTTCTTTTCAGTTCCTTAGACATCATCCCTAATTTAATTTTATGTATAAAATAAGTACATTCAAATACACAGTTTCCTTCACCGTCAAAATATTCAGCTCCTTTAACATGTCTCTTATCCGTGTGTATATGTTGCGCTTAAGTATTATTCGCATTGCTTTATTTTGCAGTATTTGCATTTTTTTCATTTTCTCTTTATTGCAGAGAAAAAGAATACTTGAACAATATGGTGTAGTTTTTTCACAGTAACAATGTGGATGTCATAATACTAGACGAAATGAATTTTAAAATGTAAACTTTTTCAATTACATTATTGCCATCTTATAAATATAGCCAGTTTCCAGGTATATTAGAATTCACAACGCCTAAATTTTATTCCAAGCCATTCATAACCCATAGCAACGCAACTTCACATCTGTCATTTAATAATAATAGATCAAATCTTCACTTTCAATACTTGAAGTTGATACATATGGAAAAGGTGGGAAAAGATTAAAGAAAGGAGGTTTCACAAAATTTGAATAATTCACCAAATTTCAAAGTTCATATTCAAGTTCCGTGGAAGTCCTATCCAAATTCTCTTATTATTATTCAAGTAGGTACTGTAAACAGCTAGCCAAAATTCTGTGAAATAATCCGTCCTGAGTAACCATCGCTTTTAATCAAATATTCTTAAGAACAGCAATATCTGAACACTTCTTTATTTGAGTCGAAAGTTGATTTATTATGGAACAACTATTATTAATAGCATCGCCATGCCAGGATGATCGTAGTGAGTTTATTGCAAGAATGGATAATGAAGGGATCGTTTGGATACACCTGGCCATTAAGATCCGTCAATAAAGCAATTACAAGTACCATTTTGATTTTGACCACTGCAACATTGAGAGTATCTGAAATGAGTAGGTATGTTACCGTGGGATTAAGTGGCAACAAATAAAAATAAAGATGGGTTTATTATCTAGAAATAGAAAAAAATATTTAAGAATTCTAAAATGTATTACCACAAAAAGCATATTAAAAAAAAGAAATTAATTAGCATTCATTCATTCAGGTAAAATGAAGGTGTGATACCAGTTCGTTCTTGATGTGAAGCAGTAGATTCCGGTTCTTCACAGCAACTGTCCCAGTCTACAATTTATCCAAAAAAATAATGCTGTAGTCCAATGCAAAACAATCTCACGCTGCTGGTCTCCAAAAGGACCTCCCTCAACCAATCAGGGTCGGCAGATGCCATCCGATTCCATCAATCCAATGGTCAATGCTCCATATGAAAAAACTGATGTTCACAAAATCTACGAATGCGTTCGTCAAACCTCAGCCAAGAGGAATGCCCGTTGCTCTGGGCTGGTGATCGAAAAAAGGCCACTGCTTCCAATGCAAATCACAGATTCTTGGTCCTTCAGGTTTGGCAACTCTTCAAGTCAAAATTCCAGGGCTGTCAATTTGACCAATAACAAAATGACAATGTGTAGGTACTTAAAGGTCCCAGACACCAAGACCATAGATGCGATGTAAGTAAAGTGATTCACACATTTTATTACAAATCTTATATGTAACAGGATGGATATGCTGATGTCAAATTTCTACAGTACGGTTGTGTTGTGTTAGCTCCCTATAATTTATAAATGTGGAAAAAGTGTGTTTTTCTTTTTAAATTTATTATGTACGCACGCATAGTTTTTTTATAGACAAACGCCCTTCAGTTTTTTCCCCGGCATCTTACCGGCAAGTACTTTAAAAATGTTAAATTTACAAAATTTACCCATATTCCTACAATGGGAGGAATATGTATTGGAAACATGATCTCAGGAAGCAGCTACAATCAGAAGAGACCGGTGCATTATGGATAAACATTGCGGTCAAATTAAATTTAACTAAATTTATCAATAAGATGATTATACATTTTATTTCTTTTAATGTATTTATGAAATTTTTTCCATTTAACTGTGTTAAATCTGTCTTGTCTCTTTTAAAATCTATGTACTAGCGTCATTGATCCCTTCGGCACCGGTGCGTAGTCGGGATACACGCCAAACGCGCGCCCAACATTTGTACACGGTTGACATTCGTCACATGAGAACGGGTCGCTTCTACGATTCGTTCTTAAGTTCAACAGCTCGGCTGTGGAACGAACTGCCGGCCTCTGTGTTTCCTCCCTCCTACAACATGGGACTCTTCAAGACCCATGTTCACCCCTTCCTCCACAAAAAGACCTTCCACACAGCATCCCCAAAGATGACATAGGCCCTGAGGGAAATTATTTTTTTCAGGGCCTCCTGTGTGGAGTTAATATAAAAAAATGCACACTATTAATTAAACTCTCCTTTAAATTCGTTTTCTTATGTAAAACTAAGTTTCTTTTATTTTATTAATGTTGTCTTTCCCGTAATGCGTTTTTCATAACCTCCTGGGAATAAAATATTATAAATAGTATTGATATTATTTTGAAATATATATTACGAAATAAATAAAAATCTTCAATGTATCATTAAAATTCTCTGTAAATGTTTAAAAAAGGTGTTGAAAACTGTCACTTCTTTGGTTTTGAATCCGTGACCCTTGAGCCTGAACAAGAAAACTTTCGCACTGAAGAGTTATTAGTAAGTTATTCGTCGATTGAATAAAACTAAAAAACGTAAAAGGTCACGTAGAGGTAAACAATTACATTCAGGTGAATATGGATATTGAAAAAAATGTTTAATAAAAACTTTTCTGCGATTGAATCAGTTTATTTCGCTTTGATAAAACTGAGAAAATGTATGTTTCACTTTATTTGAATGGCATAAATATGTTTTATTTTAATATCTTGACGACCTCCATGGACGAAGGGTAAAGCTCTGGACTAGCGACCGGAGGTCGCGGGTTTAAATCACGACGTGCGCAAGTAAATTATATTTACTAGATTTTTGTTTTTTTTTCACAATATAATCATTTATAATGATGCATGATAATATAATAATAATAATGGCCAAGGTTAAGATGGAGCGACAACGTCCTCAAAGATTTGTCTGCTTTGGAGCTTCGAAACTGGAGAGAGCTGGCGCGGGACCGAGATGAGTGGAGGAAGACTCTTGAGGAGGCCAAGACCCACCAGGGGTTGTAGAGCCAAAAGTGATGATGATGATGATAATAATGTATAGTAAATTTGCAACACGTAAAAGAGTGGCAGATACTCACAGTATCGCCCTGGTATAAGACCACCATTAAGAATTGAAACTTTGCTTGAAATTGTTTTAGCCATGTTTGGTGACTAGATTTGAATAGCCAAGTAATTTTCCACTTTCCTACTCACCATCTCCTTCCTCTCCCCACCACATTCAGCCTCACACATCCCGTTTGGGAATACCATCGTTTCACTGGCTTCATACGGTGGGGAACAGTTGGGACTCTTATGAGATATTCACAGTAAAAAATAATTTAGGAAAATATTTCCCGTCATTTTGATAAGCTATTTTGGTTACAAAACTGAATAAAAATCACAAATATGTCATTCAATCGTAATCTATGTTCATGATTTTCTTCATTTATCGTCAGTTAAAATTATAGACTTTTTTGTATAATTATCTGATGTTAAGAATGTTAGAAAGAGAAAATTGTACTGTAATTGGATTAATAATCTTTTGTAAAATAATAATAATACCAAAAAAAAAAAATTTTATAAAAATATATTTATATATGTAGGCTACAAATTATATATATTTATATTTCGATTTGATTTTCAGATTTGATAAGCTCTATCGTTCCAGAATTTATATGTCAATATAACCTTACAACAGTAATTTTCCATCGAAAGCTTTGAAAATACAATAATATTGTCATAAAATAAGACGCAATAATGTTTGCTTATTTAAAAGGTACATCGACAGATACAATACATTTTATTTATTTTGAGAAGAATTTTGAATCAGATTTTTTATCAAAGATCCTTTGGAAGTATGACTTTTTTTTTATTTACCGACAAATCTCATCTCCAGGGATCCAAGAAATAAAAGCGTAACTAACCGTCGCGAATGAAGTAAAGACTTTTACCGGAGCACTGATGCGTGGGGAATTTAAAGTTAGATCCAAATAATCTTAAATCGGAGGCAGACAGGTAATCGCATTTACTGTCCGCAAAGAGCACATTATTTTCTTTACAAAGAAATGAAAACAAAAATACAATTAGGTATGTAACAAAACAATATTCAAACGAAGAGAGTTACGCAGAAAAATAATGAATTTGGAATCAAGCAAATATTTTTTAAATTCTGTGTGTTTTTAAAATATTTGTTTGACATTTATTATAAACTAAAAAAATACAAAATTCTGTAAAAGTTACATGTAAGTTTGAGGACATTTTGACTGTGGAAATGGAATGTTGAAGAATCGGATATCATGTGACAAGAAGAACTGATCGGAATAAGCGCTAACAAAGAACTTAGGGGCAATTCTGTAGGGCCAGCTACAGAAAGAAATTCCCGTTTCTCACAAGGGCGCCCCTGTCTGCACAATGCAAAAACAGAGGAATTATATCGCCACCCGGCTGTAGGGCAGGCAAGGGAATGGAATTTTTTTACTAAAAAAATAAATGATTATCATATGGGACGTTAATAGTTTTAGGAAAATTCAATATTCGGCAGGCAGGGGGTCTACGGAAAAAAAATATCTGGCAAGTGGTCTACGGGGCGAAAAAGTTTGGGAACCTCTGCTCTAGACCAACAAAAGGTAAAACGCAATGCACAGTACCCATTTCGCATTGCGACACAATGCGTGCGCCTTTTCATAAATGTGTACGTGAACCAAACCAAAATTGTGTTGAGGTTATTTTTCAATGGTTATGGCTTGTCTAGTTGTATTTAGTCTATGTAAAAACACAAAGGTTTTCGTCTCTCACATAATCTCAAACCTTATTGTTTCTTCACTTCTTTTCGCCTTCTGTATGGACCTCTTACCTCATTTGATATGAGTTTTGATTATGTAGAATGTGAAAGAGTTCCAACCGCTCGGGTCCGTCTGGAGACAGTACGACTATGGTATCTCAAATTGTGGAATGCTGTGAGTTTGTTTTGAGGCTGAAGGTAATGGGGAAGGGAAGGAGATTGGGACCAGAAAGGTTGGGAAGTAACTGGTTTTTCAGATTTCATCATCAAGCATGACTTTGAAGTCATTTCAACGAACGTTTCAATTCTTAATGATGGTCGTTCACCAGGGCGATATTGAGAGTATCTTTCACGCTAGAACGTGCCGCAAATAAAAATAACATGTAGGTACTTATGTGCCAGCATTTGACCCGCCCGTTTTTTTTGCTAAATTTATATTAAGTTAATTTTTAAGAACTTGACTTGGACATTTAACGAGTAAAAACATAAGAGTTTGTATATTATGAATGGAGTGTGTGCCGATACAAAGTTGTATGGTGCTCCATCCTCACAGTTTACTCCTGAAAAGAAATGGCGTGTAGATTAGGCAGTTCAGAATGTATTATGGTACAATGTTTACGGTAAAACCAAGAGAAGGCAAGGTAAGAAAATAATATAGGTCGTTCAATATTAATCATACGGCCCCTCGGGGCCTGAACTTTCTTCCTGTTGTTCTTCATAAGTAAGGCAAAGTTTGATGATTTACAATTTACACCCTAGAAACAGTATACGGAGCCGTATAAGTTATAAGTGGAGCAAGCTGGGAAGATTTACTTTATATATGCACTTTACAAAGTCACGGAGAATGTGTTTATCTCAGGTCTTTCAACTTTAACTTTTTTCTTCATCATGTCTGTAACGGATGGTTTCGTGACAAAAAAAATTTTTGAAGAAAAGTGTCGAAAAAATAAATAAACCTATTTGCAAAGTATCAAAAAGCAGTTTACAGTCTTTAATTTGTTTTGTTCTACTTATTTTTTTTATTACATTAAGGACTAAAATGGTTAAAAACAGCTGAGTCGATTTACATTCTGACATATGACAACTGTTTGCAATCCTTCTGTAAGACTGTTTATGGTAGCTGCGTTGTTCCACTTTAGCTTCAATAATTTATTAATGTAATTTGTTTTCAGTAGTTTTCCCAAACAAACCTTCGGTGTTTTTGTTATTTGTTTTTGGGGTGTTATGCCGTGTTGCGCTAACTCCTTTTTTAGCCACGTCTGTGCATTAGAAATGGCAATAGGTCTGTTAACAATGGATACTCAATCAGACGGACCGCCCTCCTTTGCATAGAATAGGTTTATCAAGTATTGTAGGGTTCCAGCCCAGAGGTGACTGCGAAATTCAATTGTCGCGCTTACTCGAGATTTCTTTAGGGTTAGCAACTGGTTAAGTTCAACACAAAACTGCATAATATAACATTTAAAACTAAGCCATGAAAATGATACAGAAAAATATTTTTTCCTTTGTTCATACCTGTAGTCACAGTTGTCATTAATTGGTAAACTAAGTAAAATTAATGAAAAGAAGACGTACACAAAGAAAAAATACTCTCATTATAAGATATATATTTTTTGAGGAATTTTTTATTTGTATCATATTCTTTAAAATAATCGAATTTATATTCTTTACAATAATCTCAATAATATTGTTGACAGTAAAATTATATCCAGAAGAAAACAACGCGCAAGTTTTATTGCGCAAGAACTCACCGTTTTTGTAAATTGTAGTGAAACACACAAAGCAGATTTTCTGAAAATCTTTATTGGTAAAAAACAGACAAAGATTTCCTTGTAAAATTTAAAACGCACATTCCCTATCGAAACCGAGTTCTGCCAAATAACGTACTACCTAAGTAGTTTGTAGGTAGCCACTGAAGAGATTAACCGATAGAAGTGTGATAATACCGATGTGAAAGAAAAATGATGTAACCAATTTAATTAATGTATTTTATCTTGTAGGCCTCATATCGGCTTGTGGAATTTATTATCTGCTCAAGATTGATATTTAAAAACGTTTTATCAGAGTGGTACATTCTATCAGTTTCGTTCCGGTGAAAGACAACTATTCAGAATCGATAGATTGTTGCTTTAAATGGCCTGAGCCACGTTTGATGTCCAGATCTGTAAAACCAGGGAGGTACTTATCAACTTTCATCTCTTCCGTTTTTTTCTCTTCCTCACACTGCATTCAGCCTCAACCAGTCACATATTTTTCGAAGGGCGTGGGGTGCGATCGACCGTGGCGTCCGGTACGACCCACCGGCAGCCCCTCTGGGTTGTGGAGGACACCACCGATCATCAGCTATGGGATATTTTCTCAAAACATGAACAACTTTGAAAATGTGCGAAAGATGTAAAGTTAATTTTTCTGTTTCCGATCGTCGTACTATTTTTTGAAGTGAAACTTCTTTAGGCGCGTAATGGATTTTCGGGGACGGAGTAAAACCGAGTCAGGATCGACACGAAAATGCGGGTACCCCCACCACCGCTCACCGTTCACTGTCCCTCTCTCACCATATGCGCTTGTTGAGGTGGGGGAGCCGCTCACGAACGTTTTGCTTTGAGTTACGAGCGAGATACGAGTTCGGTTTAGCAGGTCGGCCGGTAGCGCACTTGCGCGGCCACGCCCACCACGGCCAGTGAATCAGTTAGCAGCGTGCTCCCGCTGTGATAAGTTGTGTTCGCGTTTTGTGTTGCGTTTACATTTACATTTATAGTTGTAGTTCATTTAATTAATTCATTTAATTTTTGATGAAATGAAAATAGAGAGAGAGGAATACTAGAAGTTTCACTTCTGTCTTGCGTAGGCTTGACACACCCACTTTTTTTATATTTTTCCGACTTTAAGTCCGGGTCAAATCTTCCCCCCATGAAAAACTAAACCCTTCCACACACTTTTCCACAAATGATCTTCTAGTCTATCCACATTATGCGAGTGCATTATATAAGCATAATAAATACAAAAAAATACAATAACAACACGCCAACTCACCAGAGATCAAATGGGAAAATAATTCACCGACTCCAGATATTTTCATATCAGAGGGTTCGGCTACTAACTGGACCTATAAATCCTACTGATCCTTCAATGTAAATATTTAAAAATCTTTCGTAATCCTACATGATTGTATTCGAAATGATTGATTTTTGAATTTTAATACGTCTAAATTTTGAATGAAAGAGCCGGGTATAATGCCAGTGGCCGAAATAACAAATGGTAAAAATTTTATAGTCTGAGAATGGCAAATTCTTTTTATCTTATGTCGTAAATCTGTGTATTTTCTTATTTTTTTCAGAAACAGTGATGTTAATCAATGTCTAGTATCACCAGTATAATTCATAATTTGTGATTTAAAAAAACGATCTAAAACCGCACTTCTCGAAACGACTCTAACTGGTTAGAAAGATATTATAGAAAATTTAATTTTTTTTCAACAATAAATAAAATAAAAATGTTTTCACTATTGCAATTTTTCCGAGAATAAAAACAGAAAACGACTCTATTGCCGAATTCAATCCTATTTGGCAAAGCATATAGAAAAATGGGTAATCCTGGTTAAGTTCACAATTTGCAATATTTGTACGAGAATGTTACAATTATGCAAACAAAAGTTACCACAGTAACAATTTGTCGTGGAATTTCATTATATTGTTATATTAAAACTATTTGAAATCTTTTCACATTTAATTTATTTTTTACTCAGTTTCAACCTTTTATGGTCATAAGTTTGAAGATGGCCATAACATTCTGAAACTGGTAACGGTGTAAAATAAAATAAGTTTAAAAAAATTCAAATTGTTTTATTACATCAGTATTTTTTCTTTAGAGTAAAGATTTTAAGTAAAGATACTTTAAAGTAAAGATTTTAAAGGTGCCATTTTTGGTTTGCAGTCAAAACCACATTTTCGTTTATCACGCGCTGGCCAACTTCAGTGACTATGAGTGTTATGTACGTCATAATTACGTTGTAGCCAGTTCGAACCGTTTCAGGAAATGCGGTTTTAGGTAGTTTTTAAAATCAATAATGATGAATGAAAATATTGAAATGACACTTTTTAGTGCGATAATCGGAGCTAGAAAAATAAACTATAAGCCACATTTTAACGGTATTTCCATAGTTTGTAAAAATACCCAATTGGGGATATCATAGTTCCGCTTGCTTCGGACACTTTTTAAAAATAATATTGTTTTCTTGGTCAAGAAAGGATTTCGATTAAGAAAATATTGAGCTAACTTTGGGCACACTGTCACGCCCATCACACATCTCTTTTAGTTTAACTCTTCAGCGTAGGTAGCCATCTTTCGACGCTGTGAGTTATCGACTCCCAGTCAGGGCCGGTTCCGAGGGCCGCCCTTATATTTGTTTTTTATTAACACCTTCGCCAGCCCTGGGAACAATAAACGTCAGGATGATATACGCTGGGTGTAGTTCGAATGCAGATTTCTTCCGGGCGAACGGTCTTATAAATCTTTGAGAAATGTTCTCGGCTCCCGGTGCGAACGAGCGGGTATTCAATTCGGAGAGCCCGGCCTCTGTATTCCGGGGAAATTCACTCGAGATCATTTCACATGGAGATATAAAGAACTTTTACGATATTATTCCGCAGGCAACATGTGTAAAGCTTTCCGGCGAGCATTTTTTTATCGCCTCTAAGTACAGGCTAGTTATATAAATAATTAAATCCAGATTTATTGGAGTGAAAGTTAATATTCGGATGGGGACACATTTTCAACGTTTGGTATAGTAAGGCCCTTCCTCCACAGGGATATGTGAGATCCGTTACTCTTATTCTATATTCAGGTCGCAAATGCGCACAGTTACTCGTACGTCCCTACTGAAATCATTAATCCTTGATGTATTTGTCGAATCGTTGAAACTAGAATGTTTTCTAAAGCTCAATCACAACCAAGCAGTAACTATTGCTGTCATTTTTATATCATGTCATTCTTTGTAGGCTGTTTTTTTAATGGCATTGATCTAAATCACACGCATTGGTACAAAATTTCTGTTAAAAGTGACGCCACGTTTAAACTATACGACGTGGGTGAGAACAAACAAGCTGGCTGATCGCGGGAGATTGGCGTCGCCGACGAGGACACAAAATATTGGGAACGTGTGGTTTTGTACGAACCTTTGAGCAGATGAATGGCGGTTTCGGTTATTTGCATAATATCCCTTTGAAAAAAGGGCATAAATGTTCAACAGAAAATATTTCTATCTCTAATGATAAATTTTGGTATCGAGAAACTTACATATTATGATTTTCTTCTTGGAATTATTATCCTGGTTCAGGTCGCAATTTCATTTCACTACTATGTCCAGGTCGCAATTTCATTTCTCTTCGGCTAAGAATGCCTAATGCAAGCGTATCACTATCAAAGACCGGTCAGTGGTTGAGTTTGCAACGCGTCGGAATCCCAGCCTGGCGTCGTGTGTTCAATTCCTTGGCTGGATAAGTTCTCCATCACAACAGAAATAACATTTTATATTTAGAGATGGTAGTAAAAGATTTTTCAAATATTTTCGGGTGATTCGTAATCCAGAATTTTTGTATTTATTTTAAAAATAACAAGTAACTAATAGTATCTACCCCCAGATGTCAATATTGCCTGTTTAGTTAATTTAAAAATTATAATTCTAAAAATAGCAAAAATCTTTTTGAATAGCTTAAAATCTCGGGTAAAGCCGTGTAGTAGATATTTTTTTTCAAATTCAAGTATGTACCTTGCTTGATTTTTGCTTCTCGTTGGGCATCGTATGTGTATCGTAAGGGTAGATATGCTCTGACGATGAACTCTGCAAAGCTGTCTGAAATGTTGGCTGAAGAAGGAGGAGCGCAATACGGCGTATTTTCTAAAAAATCTAGATTTAGTTTTTTTTGTCCCTGTGAATCTAAGTTATTATTTCATTTTCTTCTTGTAAAACTTAACACTATTCATAATGAACGTAGAGATTCACTCGAAGAATATTTTGGTGGAAATATGATATGCATAGACGTCAAAAAAATCTGAGCAACGCCAATTGTAAGCGCTTTGAGAACATGAGCAAAACCTACCACCCTCTCTTTATGAGGGTCAAATAAAGTCAATGCACCCAATCAAATCATACTATTCAAATACGTCAACCAAATGGATAAAGTCAACACGAGGACATAAAAGATCTGAGCAAAGCCAACTGTTTGCGCTTTGAGAACTGTTCGCGAAACCTCCATGAGCAGAACCTACAACCCTATCAGTATAAGAGTCAAATAATAAAGTCAGTGCACCCAGTTAATTCATACTATTCTGGTGCGTCAACCAAATGGAAAAAGCCAACACAAGGATGGAAAAAATCTGATCAACGTCATCCAAACGCCAACCGGAAATTCGTAATGTTGTTCAGAGTATCATATAAGTACTCTATTAGATCGATAACACCTTATATCAATAAGATATTGACAAAGTCCATCATCTACGGTCAGTTAGCGATATTTGCGAGCACGGTCATAATATGATTCCGACAGTTGGTAGACAAAAGTAACTGCTTTTAGCGCGGCCTCCAAGGTGTCAGAAAAGCAGTCAATATGTACAACTTTTTTGGATAATGTCGTTGGTTATGCAAAATAACTGGCTTATTAATGAATGTATGTGAACTAGCTAAACTTATAGAATTAAAAGAAATCGTATAAACGATCCGTAGACTTATTTAATTCATCTAAGACGAGAACAATTTATTCCGCTCCAGCTTGGAGAAACAAAAGTAGGTTGCTTGTTATGAGTTATCAATAAAGACCCACCAACTAATTCCTTTTTAGTGTAGTGGCAAGAAGTTACGTTGTTGTGTTATTTTATATTTTCTTTCCTTACCTAATGCAGTTAACAATTTCCGTCTTACTAATTAGTTTTTTACACTATCGTTTAACATTGATGTGGCAAATATGGCATTGAGCCTATTAAGTCCGTTTTTGTCAAACAAACGCCATGGTAATAAGTCGAGATTTTCACAGTTCTGACTCTACGCGTCGCGTAATATTTACACCACGTTTTTTAGTAGAAGTTCGTAATAATATTTTTTTGCAAAGGGCAAATCAGATTTGCTGAACTCTGTGTTTCGTCTTTCCTACTTCTTCTCGTGTGATGTTAACAAAAAAAAGACACTTTGTCATCTGACGCAATTTTACATGAAATCAAACAATAATTTTATTTAAATATTGAAGACAATATTAGTGATTTCTAAACGAAAATCTGAAACAGAAAAATCAGAAAAGGAAACGGTCACATCTGGGACTCGAACCCAGGATGTGACCGATGTGACCGTTTCCTTTTCTGATTTTTCTGTTTCAGATTTTCGTTTAGAAATCACTAATATTGTCTTCAATATTTAAATATTACAATTTGAGGTTTTACTCAATAAAGTTATTCCGAAAAATAAATAATTTTATTTTTAACCACTAATTTAATAGTTTGAAAACAAAAGTTTTGTTTAATCCAATGCCGTACTAACACGTTGAATCAAACAAATTTATTTTTTATTAGAAGCAAATATGTATTTGCTCAGTAAATTTTTTTTTCTTAGTATTATCAAGTAATTTTATCTAATTTTCATGTTTTTACTTACTTAAATTTTATTACTTTATTTAATTTTGTCACCATTTAATGTAGGTTATTAATGGTATAAGGTTAACCTTATTTAAATTATATCTTATTTTTCATTTTACTTTTATACGTGGTAATATCATAGGCACTCAGTATGACTCTTCATTTAATTATTTGTATTTATTTTAAACAAAACATTTACGTATCTACGTATATAATAAGTTCTTTTTCTAATTATCTCTCTGTCTTTATACACTATTCTTCTAGCGCTCGTAAAATTAGATTGTCAACGTTAATGTTAGTTGTATGTTTAAACATATGTAAATATATACGTCATTAAGATAGCAGTTATAGGCCTTAGTCGTAAGTCACTAGATATAAGTCTTAGCTGTAAGTCAGTACTTCTAGTATTAATTGTTGAATAAATATGTTTGAACAACGCCCTTGATGTGATTTATCACGAAAACGGCGCTATACATATTAGCCAAATATTATTACTAATTTATCTTCAATTTTCGAATCCCATAATATTGCACGTATCAAGCCTGGTTGTCAAAATCATTGTAAATAAGTTTATCATAAAAACTTGTACCCAAAAGCTTTAATCTGAATAAAGATTTTTCAATTTAGCTTTTTTACATTCCATTACAGAATCCCACTTCCGGAACCAACAAGCCAATGATATTTTTTAAATGTAGATTTTGGATACACAACCTCTGGGTCAAGAAATCTTATCGCCTTGGGACGGAAATCGTTCAGGTTCTAGCGAATTTAATTATCATTATCATAAAAATAAATTGAATTCGGGTTTCTTTGAAATTTAAAAATTCAGGTGATTTTTTGATTTATTATATTTCACAGGTCTGCGCTAGAATATTATAAATATATTTTTTTATGTGAAACCTCACAAGAGACCCAACTGTTCCAAAGTGTTTGGAGTTAGTGAGACGATGGCATCACCATTTCGAGTATGTTGTGAGGCTGAAGGTAGTGAAGAGGGTAAGGAGATGGGGTATAGGAAGGTGGGGACGGCCTCCGTGGACGAGGGGTAATAACCCGAAGGTCGCAGGTTCGCATACTGGCGTGCGCAAGTAAATGTCATTTGATGAATTTGTTTTATTTAACAATTTATTCATTTAATATAATATGGAGTTCCAGAGTGGAATATACTCTCAGTATCACCCTGGTGTAAGACCACCATACAGAATCAAGACGTTGCTTGAAATGGTTTTAGCCGTGTAACCGATCTGAATAGCCAGGTACTCCCCCACCTTCCTCTTCCACATCTCCTTACCCTCTCCACTACAGCCTCACAACATACCCCAAAAGGGTATGCCGTAGTCTAACTGGCTTTTACGGTTGGAAGTTGTTGGGACTCTTGTGCAGTTTTCACATAAAAAATGTATAAACAGTATAATTATTATATTTTCAATACTTATCTAATTAATCTATGCCGCTGTTTGTACAATAGTAAGTTGGTGGAGTAATGGTCACGGTCAGCATAGTTTTTTTTTCTGAGCAGTTGATCAGAGCTCGATTCTGAGCCTTGGATTGTATTTAAATGTAAAAAAATAAAAATAAGTTAAATATAAAATAATTCTCCCATCTTGAATCCACATCACAATATTCATGTAGAAGCTATTGAAAGAATACAAAATAAATTCTTACTTAGTTATTGAAGACAATATTAGCGATTCTTAAACGAAAATCTGAAACAGAAAAATCATAAAAATATACGATCACATTTAGGACTCGAATCCAGGACCCTTGCCTTGCTGGGGCACCGCTCGACCAACTGAGCTAATGGGACCCTATTTCCTTCGGTTATATTTAACTGTATCATACTTCAAATTAGAACTACCAACATTGTCTTCATTTATCTCACCGCACATTTTTATTGGCAACTATCTTTATGTATGATCGCAAGATTCAACCTGAACTAAATGCAATCTAGACAGCGTCTTTAGATAAACATCTTATTATTTTTTTTAATCTTATTTTATCTTTCGTATCTTTTTCTGATATTTCTGTTTCAGATTTTTGTTTAGGAATCGCTCATATTGTCTTTAATAATTAGATATTACAATTTGAGGGTTTACTCAAGTTATTCCAAAAAAAACTAATATTTTTAAATTCTTACTTTTTCTAATTTTTAAAAAGGGTGTTCCAGCATTTTTGTTGAACTGCAAGACCCTTTTAAATTAAATAAATATTCTTAAATTGTCGAATACAAGGATTGTAAGATGAAGGATTTTTTTCTACATAAAATTGTAAATACTGGTTGTTTCATAGAATTTTAACAAGTCATCAAATTTCAAAGTTGATTTTCAAGTTCTCTGAAAGTTCTATTCGGGTTTTATTATTGTATTGTTACTGAGCAGTTGTTTGACAAAACTGAAAAAGTAACAGAACTTGAAAAGAACCATCATAGAAATTTTAAATCAACTTAAAAAATAATTCTTAATCTCCCTATAACTACAGACTCAAACCAAATCTTCAATATTATGAATGTGTCTGATGTTCAACAGCTATATGCTAAAACTATCCTAACTCATCTATACACAAATGTACATAATTACTACGAAAAAAGTTCAAATACACGATGTACTCGAAGCAACAACAAAAACTTACTACAAATACCGATAACACATACTACTTTTGGTCAACGAGACTTTAAATACTTTGCGACAAGACTCTATAACATTCTTCCAGACATTATAAAACAATGTGATTCTCAAAAGAATTTCAAATACAATGTAAAAACTTGGATCAAAAATAAGAATAGGTTTATCATTGCATTCACCAAAATTCGCAGTTATTGAAATAACCACATTATTGAGCGAATCCACCTTAATACAAGTATAGGTAAGGCATTAGGAAGTAACTTGAAAAATTCTGCCTTAACACAGGTTAAGCCTAGTGACGAGGTTTATGAGAAACCTCAACTAACTGCAGTTTTATATTCTTTTTTACCTTTATCATATTATTTTTGTATTTTTCTGTTAATTTTATAACCTTAAAAAAGTTTCAATTCAATGTACAATATACATCATAATATGCATTTTTAGTTGTAATGTGCAAACTTTCTTAAATAAAGATATATTCCTTTGAAATTTGATTATTCTGAAGTTCTGTGAAACAACCTATCCTTAATGATGCCTTTGAATTCCTTAAACTGAATAGTTTTCAGATTTCGGAAAATACTTGAAGACGGGATTTACTTCAGAGCATAAATTCTTGGTCTAACTACCGTATGTATTCCACATTGCACAGAACACTTATGGGGACAAATAATTACAGAATCAGTGGACATCTACAATTTATCATATAACAAAAATAAAGAAAAAATAATAAAGCGGAGTTAAAAGTATTTAAACATTTTTTTTTTCAAATGAATTTTATAATTATATCCTGTGATTTTTCATGGGTTTAGTTAAAATAAGAATAACATTTTACTGACGGCAAATGGTGCAAATATTGTATGACGGCGTGTTTATTTATCTGACACCTTGGTACTTGTTAATCAATAGACTATACAAAGTCTATAATCAACGTGCGCAGTGCTCAAGGATGCAGTTTCCCGTCCAGGGGATTCTTTGAAATGAGGTTTTCATGGTTGATAAGTAGCGTATAATATTACTCAGGAACTACAAATTAAATGGAATTTTGCAGAGGAATTACTAACTCTGAACGTTTTTATAACGAAGATATATTTTTAAACCTAAATAAACAAAAAATGTTAATATAAATAAAGGTTAAAATTTTTTACATACAAAAATAATGGGTTTACTATTAGATAGACGGCCTACGTCGTCGAGGGGTATGGCACTCGACTAGCAAACCGAAGGTCGCGGGTACGCAAGTAAATGTTTTTTTGGTTAATTTGTGTTTTTTTTACAATTTATTCATTTTAAAATAAAATCTATGATAGATACTCTCAGTATCGCCCTGGTGTAAGATTAATATTCAGAATTGAAACGTTGCTTGAAATGGCTTTGGCTGTGTCTGGTGACCAGATCTGAATAGCCAGATACTTCCTCACCCTCCTCTTTCCCATCTCCTTCCCTACCCAATTACCTTCAGCTTCACAACCTATCTGAATTGGGAATGTCATAGACTCAATAGCTCCAGACGGTTGGGAGCAATTTTTTTTTTTGTTAATGCCGGTAACCCGGTCGTTTATTAACATAAATGGTTATTTATAAATCGTGTGCGCTACCCGATTCACTAGACAATATCTGTTCTGAGCCGGGTAGCAGTATCATTACAAATATTTTGTAAACAAATCAGGGCTTAATATAAAATACAAAAGAATACGTAAAATAATCTTGATATAAAATATTACATGCCTACATATAAAAATAATTGAACAATCTTTAGTGAGATAGTTCTTCTCGAGTTCTTCTAACACACTCCATTGCTTAACATAAATGATTTAGTGGGACTCTTGTGTGGTATTTACATTTAAAAAAGATATCTCTGATATTTTGAAATTAGAAAATAGTTCTAATAGTCAATTAAATATTATTAACAAAAAAAAAATTTTTAAGGAGCTCGTAAATGTATGTTCACATTGATATCTTTATAAAAAATCTTTTGTTTTATATTTGGAAATCTTAGTTACTCATTGATTCTGTTATCTTAATTTATAAGCTTTTGATGTACCTATACATAAATGTGTAAGCATATAAATGATATAATTATCTATTTAATGAAATTCTATTTTTATTTCATATAATTAGTTGTTTTCATGACACGTTTATACTGTCGGAGAAAGCATTGGTTTTGAAAAATCTCTTTTCCTTTCTTTAAAAATGTTTTGATAGATAGTTACAAAGTTATTCACTATCACAATGTCATTTCTTATTAAATACTCTAAAAATACACACAGTGGAAGAAAGGCTTACAATAAACGACTTAACTTTTTTATTCAAGATTCTAAACTCTAAATTCTACTAATAGAATGAATTCTACTAATAGAATGGAAACCAATACTTAGGTGATATATTTAATATAAACTTTGCGAATTTTGTGGATTAAGTAAAAGACTTATTTTAACACTATTCCTAAATGGAAGTTATATTTTTGTAAACAAGTCAAATCGTTGTATTTTTTAATTTATTTTATTGTTATTTTTAAATTTATTTCTCGAATATATTTTTTATAATGTAATTTTATTTTCATTATTTCTTTCTTATGTTTCAAAACTGTCATTAAAATTGTACCACCTACATGTAAAAGCCCTCTGGGCGTTAAATAAATAAAATAAATTATATTCAAATAAAAATGGTTGTAAATACTTTAGTTTTTCAAAACGGACTAGGTTATGGATGAACGAGACAGAGCGCGTATCACTTAATCCGTTACGACGTGTAGCAGTGTGATTATTAGTATTACTACCCACTCGTTTTACTCAAAATATGCTAAGAAATCGCTGGTTAAATTTTTTCGAAAAAGTATGAATATATAAATATAGGATGTATCAAAAAGTAACCGAATATTTTTTAACAGCGATTCCTTAGCATATTTGGAGTTAAACATGTTGTCAGAGACGTCATTTTGCTGTCCGATAATATTGTTTTTCGATTAAAAACAAAAATACGTTTCTACCATACTCCAAAATACAAGTGATACGCGCTTTGTCTTAGTCTTAAAAACTAAATTAATAATACGCTCTAACTCGTCTGTACGGTGCTGCTGGAAAAAGCGGAGTGCATATCACATGACCAGCTATGATGAATCTAGTATATTTTTTGCTCATATGTTAACTAACTATCACGCCGATTCCCCGCAGGGGTAGTCAGAGAGGACGGATCGCCAAAAAACTCGGTCTTGGCACACACTTCTTGCCTCATTAACATTTTACATCGTCTCATGCATATGTACTCTTCTATTATTTCAACTCTTGACATGGCCCGACTCGAGTATCTGATTCACTTGATTGTGCCATGTCTTTCTCGGGAGTCCCTGATTTCTGCTACCATTCGCATCATATATTTTCCTTACAAGCGTCCCTTTCTTAATCTTAATCATTACGCTTACATCAGCCTTGCACTCATTGCGGATCTCCACATTTCTCACATGATAATACGTGGTTTTATCACACATACTCCTCATGGATCACATTTCAACAGCATTCAGTCTACTATCATCCTTTCTCTGCCAGTTCCACGAATTACTTCTATACATCAGGGTAAGCACCAGCACTCCTTTGTGGACTGCTAACTTCGCTTCTTTGGACGATTTTTTGTTAGCGCCAACTGTGTTCAGTCCTCCGTTAATGGAGTAACCATCTCTCTTAAATATATTTCCTAAATATACAAACTCATCCACCTGCTCCAAGTATTTCTCATTCACAACTTGATTGCACACTGTTTTCGTATACTCTTTTTGAAACACCATTACTTCAGACATACTTACATTCATCATTAACTTATTATTCATGCATAATTCGTTCATCCTAGACACGATAGACTGTAGATCTTCCACACTGTTAGATATCAGTTCTTATGTTGAACTTGTGACTGCATTTTCATTAACAGAAAATTTCAGTCATTTTCAAAGTTGCGAAGTCCAGATCTTCTTAACCTTTTCCTTTGAGAGGGGAATTTGTAACTTCTCGTTCATCTCTTCTGTTAATACAATTTATTTTCTTTAATTTCTCTAATTTTTTTTTTTTTTTTTTTTTTTTTTTATTTATTGAAACATATAAACAAGGTTACAATTTTTTTAACAATATAAACAAAAATATATCAATCACTCTCCTAATAAAGCAGCTGCTTGTGTTTAGGAGAGGACAACAAAAATATTTTTACATTTGTTTAAATTAAACATTTCTTATTCCACCTCTTGTATCCATTACAATCAGCTTAATTAGCATAATTACTTTGTGCCACTCAGTAATGTATTAACTCGACAGTAATGTGAACACCTTTCAGTCAGTTGATAGGCAAGTTTCTTGCCAGTCAACTAAATTACTAGCCTAGTCTAGACCAGCATCAACGTGGCAAAAAAATGTATCGTGAAAAAAAACGTCGAGTTTCGCGATACTTTTAAATATTATGATTTATTTTCAGAGTAACAAGCCGTGTTGCACTTCCTCCTTATATATCGTTTTGTTTGCTTCATAAATCCAAGCTTCAATGCATCGGGGCAGATGTGGCAAATCAAAAAATCAGACAATTTTCTGTCCTATGATGGAGATCGAATGACTGAAGAAGGAAGCGCAATACGGTATAATACCGCAAAAATTAGTCACCATGTGAAATGTCATGCCGTTTCCCCACAGAGGTAGGCAGAGAGAATGGAACGCAAAACCAATCTGTCTTGGCACACACTTTTCGTTTCATTCACATTCATTTATCATCACAAATATACTAACTTACTACCATAACTAACTTCTGTTATTCTGACTCTTGACATGGCCTGACTCGAATATTTGGTTCACTTTATCGTGACATGTATTTTCGGTTGTCCCTGACTGCTTGTACCATTCACATTCATTGCATAATGTATTCCCCTTACACTCATTTTTCATGCATTTGTTCTACTTGCCCAAACCATCTAAGCGCCCCTTTATTAATCTCACTCATTACGCAAATCTTCACATTTTTCGCACGATTATTCATAGCTTTACCACATATAGGCTTTAGAGAATTCTTCTCTACACAGTCTTATACATTTCTGAATAGTCGACTTTCATCCTTTCTATGACAGTTACATGGCTCACTGTTGTAGGTGGATCAGAGTATGTACTAGCATACCATTATGGTCTGCTTGTGTATGTAATATTTTACCCATGTATGTTTAATTAATTTCTTATACCCGATAAATATTTAAATCCGTCACCTCAATATCTATCGAGCCGTTACTAACCTTGCCTATATATTGTCAGTATTTACAACATACATACCCGTCACCAGGGACCATGAGGGTATTCCGTTAAATTCGGGTTGAGCAGAGAATTGGGTTGTTGTGAAGCTTAACTGACAGAAACTGAGGGATGGAGCTTAAATTATATCTAAACTGCGATCTCGGGCAACACGTCAAACTTAATACGTATTGTATTGTATTTGATGGAAGAATATAAATGTATTTTATTTCGTTGATAAAATATCGTACTTGGGCAGAAATCATATTGTAATGGAAAGATGAATGTTTTATTTCAGTGTAGCAATATTGCATCTTAGTGAAATAAAATTGCTGGGGGAACATTGAATTTGGGTGAAATAAGTTTTGTATTAGGTGGAGGACTAATAGATTTCGGTGGTAAAATATTGTATTGAGTGGTATAATATTGTATTTTATGCAGTCATTAATTATTTTCGTGGGACACTTCAAGATCAACGCGGATTGAATTGAAAGTATTTATTTATATTATAAACTTACTAAAATTTACCATTTTATAGAATTTAATACTTAGACAGCCGACCAAATTTAGTTCAAGCTTTGTATTGTCCTATTAAACATCAAATAATTCTACCTTTCTCCTTATGTAGACATTTTTCAGTTTAACTCCAGTGACCAATAAAGATATGTTTTATTGTTGTTTCGTAGGGCTGAACGATTTTTTCGCTCCAACCAATAAGGAGGGTAGGATTCAAATTATACTGGTTGGAATCTGCACAGTGTTGATCTGAGTTGAATCTAGCCGCCCGCGCGCGCCGTAGCGAAAACGTCATCTAATGACAGTTGACCGGAACACCGTACCGATAAAACAACCGATGTGTTAATTCGAATTTTAGTCGGAGTTATAATTAGCTCAATCTAATGCGAGTGCCTGTGAATTCCTCCACCATACGAGCGCTAACAAAAGAACCATATCATCGAAGATCACAACCAACTCTTCGGTAAGTCAAATTTGCGAATACCTATCTTTTTAGTTCAGCGAACAGAGTGTTAATTTACATAGGCACGTACCTGCCTAGATTATAACTATTATAATCTAACCCATGTGTCGATAGTCTACGCGAATATCGCATAATTGTAATATTTAATTATTTAACATAATATTAGCGGTTCTCAAAATAAAACTTAACTTAAACGAATAAAAACTGCCAATATTATAATTAATTAATTTAATTTCTCCTTAATTTCTTTTACTTATACCTTTATTAGCTGCTTATCTTTATTATGATCGAAAGATTCATCTCGAACTAAATGCAATCTAGAGATTGTCTCGGATAAATTAATCCTATTTTAATTTTAATTTGCGACATCTACTGAATTTATTGCAAGTCTAGGATGTTTTTTTTATTTTTGGATGAGTAGAACCTCAAATTGTAATATTAAATTATTGAAGACAGTATTAACGATTATCAAACGAATATTTGAAACAGAAAAATCTGAAAAAGATATGGTCGCATCAAGGATTTAAACCCAGGAAGAAAAGAACCCAGGACAAAATATATATTTTAAACACAATGCGGAGTCGCAACTGATGTAAATAAATATAATGTTATTAATTGCTAAATTTGTGAAAGGCTATTTGATTAACAGTTTTTTTACAATAAACAAATAAATTCAACTTCAGAATTTTCAAACCACCGTGTTTAATTGGATGCAGTAAATTTGTATTTCGTACTCCATGACTTCAAAAAGGTTGTTTTTTTCCGTAGAAGGTCTCGTTATTTTGATGTTCGCGGTCAATGCACGAATGATGTTGACCTTTATTCAAGACATGCTCCCGCTCCAAAATGATCGTCAGGTAGTTTGGTTCCTGGTTAAAGATTTTTTTTCAATTAGTTCCAATATTACACATAGGAAAGAATACAGAATGGAGAAAATTTGGACGTCAGTTGGAGATAAAAAAAAGCTTTTTTCGCTTCATTTCTCATCTAAATATAATACATCAATGTCTATACGTAATAAACTACCTAGAAGATCTGACAAATGTGGTGACCGGGTAAATCATCGCAATGATAATTCATCACATCTTTAAAGTCATGGAAAGTGATGAAACAAAAATTTTATTAACTGGGTTAAGTAGATTAGGTTAGGTTATGTTAGGTTTAATTTTTTTTGTTTTTGAATCGTTTCTAATGACTTTATATCACTTTTTAAAAGTGTGTTGAATTTTCAATGTGTTTGAGTTATCATGAAACCTTATCACTCTAATGATTTCGTTATAAGTAATGAAACCAGAAATATACCCATAATAACACAATGCAGGTAGGCATCAATTATTTTTTCTCTTCAGTACGTAGTGTTCTATAAATACAAGGATAACCGTAAATACTACTTAATGTAAATCTTAGAGATAGCCTAGGGGAAGTACGAATATTAAAAACATAAATAAAATGCTGGTTAATGACCCGAAGTTTGCCTGAGAATTACAGCTTTGTTTATCGACCAGTCAGCGACATTTACATGAAAATAATTAGATTTTTCTATAAGGCCTTGACAAATGCCACGAGTATTTTGGCACAATTTTAAGCTTATATTAATATTACTCGAAGAAAAAATATACAGCCATCAAAAATCATAAATAATTGGATATCGAATTGCACCAAATGATTCTAAATAAAAATTGAGGTAAGGTGACACTTTGATGTGAAATTTACAAATTGAGGTGAGTAACGAATTGTCAGAAAAAAACGTTTTCTGCCTGTTGAAAACATTTATTTGTTTTCAAATTTGGTTCACACCAAATATTAATAATATTTTTTAAATCGCAAGATGAATTTTTTAATCATAACTCGTTATTACATTTGGTGTCGTTAGAATTTGTAGCTATTTTTTTTAATGAAAAACGAAATGACCAAAAGTGTCTAATAATTATGTATAGCCGCTTAAATACACCTAACGCAGTATAATGTTTTATGTTTTTGTTCAAATAATTGTATCAGTCATTTCAAGTATCCTAATTTCTATCAGATACATAGTGTGAATTACATTATAGAATCAGATTACAAATGTTCTACTAATCTATAATTCCACGGCAACGTAAAGAAAAGTAAAAGATATCGCTCGAATACATTTTAATTCTAGAAAAAAATATACCTTATTGGTTAAGGTTTGTCTAGGTCTTGATGGTGATCTCAAGGTTAAGAGGGAGCTTTTGACCTCTCCAGCCGGACTCTTCCTACCCATTGCGCATCGCCTTGCACTGAAGTTGGATTCATACGGACCTCACTCCTCGACTCGCTGACCCCTAGATTTTTACCCACCCCTAATAACTTTTATCATTGCAAATCTTCCTTTCCTTTAAATATCCCACTAGAAGACTTACAATATCATTTTTTTTATTAAATACTTTAAAAATACACACATTGGAAGACAGGCGTAAAATAAACGACTTAAATTTTTTATTCAAGATTCTAAACTCTAAATTTGACTGTTGCGAACTTCTGCAACTCATAAACTTACGAATACCTACAATAATAACACGACAAAATACACTATTCCACTGCAACACACATAAGCGCAATTACATTGCAAACTCCCCAATACAACGGTTTCACACTATGGGAAACCAATACTTAGGTGATGTCGATATATTTAATATTAACTTTGCGAATTTTGTTGATTACGTAAAAGACTTATTTAAACACTATTCTAAAATGGTAGTTATATTTTTGTAAGCTATTCAAATCGCTGTATTTTTTAATTAATGTTCTTTTATTTTTAATATTTCTTTCTCATGTTTCAAAACTGTCATTAAAATTTGTACCACCTACATGTTAAAGCCCTCTGGGCGTTAAATAAATAATTAAAATAAATAAATCACCTTCCATGCAGCATCCCTTAAGATGACACAGGCACTAAGGGAAAAAAATTCCTGAGGGCCTACTATGTGGAGCTAACAAAAAAAACTATACTAATAACCTCTTGGTTCAAAATCATCATTCGACAAAAACCCGAAAGTCGCTTTTCAGTCAAAAACCACTAATAAAAATAATAAAATGTACCATTGTCGAGAAATGTTAAAAAACAAGATTAAAAGAAACACACTGGTTTGTTTCTTTCCTTACATATTGGTATATAAATTTGTGAAAAAATTCGGTTTCACAAAGTTCTTAACCCTGATTTGCTATGAACGAACTCGCTATGAACCAACATTCGATTTTATGACGAAAAACTTTTACACTAAAGTCTGGATTACGACCCCGAACACGGTTTTTACGGTGTACTTGTTGTATGGAAGCATAAGGTGAAAGTTTATTGAAATCAATATTTTGGAAAAAATATCGTTAAATCAACGAACTGTGTTTGATTTGAAAGGAATCACCCTACACATGAGAGGTGAGACAACACGTTCGTCAATTTTATCAATTTTATATGTTACACCTTTGCAGAGATTTTCATAAAAAAGAATTCTCCACTGGTATAAGGACGAGTTGAAGCATTTGGGCGGTATGTGAAAAAACTAATTAGGCGTTCCGCCTACACTGTGCTCGTAGTAGGGCAAAATTATACGTCGACGGTCTTGCAATACTCAAAATATTTCAATTCAGAATAGATTTTTGGTACCTACGTTCGTTTACTTGACCTTACCAACCAAGAAGACAAGTTAAGTTCGATTAACTTTTGCAGTATTCCTAAATTATTGCGATCATTTTCCATTTCTAAAGCTTTTTTGTGGATGTTTCAGATTTATGCCACTGTTTTCATTATTTTAACTAAAAAATAGAATAATATATAATCATTGCGACCTCTCAAATAAATTTAAAGGTGCCTCACTGATTTTTTATAAACTAAATTACTTCTTAAAAACACCCTAAGAGCGGGTTGTTTCACAGAATTTGAACAATTCGTCACATTTAAAAGTACATTTTCGTGATCTGTAAAGGTTTTATTGAAGTTCTGTTATTATTTCAGATGTATCAAACAACTGGCCAATAATGAAATAAAAACTTTAATAAAACCTTTCCAGAACTTAATAAATTAACTTGAAATTAGATTAATTGTTCAAATCCTGTTAAACAACACGTTACAAGACAATCAATAATAGCAATTTTAAATATATTCCGATAACAGGCTAAAAACAGACTTTGAATATTATAATCTGGTTATTTTTTTGATATTTGAATTTGAGGAAAAGTAAACTTTATTGGACACGCTTCTCCACAAACGTAGAAGAGCTAAAATTTCAAAATATCTGAAATTATATATTTAAAGTAGTGATGGTTAATTAATCTAATAATATATGAGACGTATTATCAGGAGGTGTAGATGACAAACATTATGAGTTATGAGGTCCAACATTTTTACCTGCCCCTGGACCATTATATTATGAAAAAAGATAAAGAAAAAAAGAAAGGGGAAAATCCAAAATATTTGACAACAAAAAGACAAAGACAAATTGGAAAATCTACAGTGTAATTGGAACGTCAAATCCACGGTTAGTTAGTTCTTGAATCTGATTTAATTCTATTAATATAACATATATGGAGAAAGCGTAATGATGATTCACTATTGAAAGTGTACAAGTGCAGGAATACTCATTGATCTAACAGTGTGATGTTTGAGTCAACTCTGTTGAACGACCTGTGATATAATGATTGGCACTACAGAGTAAAAACTCTGATAACGGACCCAAAACCCGACAGGGCTCCAATAATTGGCAGGGCATCAATAAAAACCGTCTAATTGTTCTCTATATAACAATATATTTGATAACACTGCCTTGATTTGTAAAATTGACCTGGTGGCGCCATATACCCAACTATATATGTTAATACAAGCAGTAAATCCAATATGACAGCAGATTTTCTAAAATAGTGGTTGTGTTTGTCAAGTTCTCTCCAAATCTGACGAGTGATGGCAGTGAGTGAATCAGGGAGCAAATTTGGTCATGTCAGTTATCAATGTCATGAACAACATTACATTTTCTTAGTAAGAAGTTTGTTATTTCAAATTTAAAAAATATATAAAAAGGCAATTAATAATTTACCATCACGCTGTTTCCCCGCAGGGGTAAAGAGATGCGAGACATCTCCGTCTTGGCACACGCTCCTTGCCTCATTCACATTCATACATCGTCGTATATATGTATTCTCAATCAGTTATTCTGAATCTATACTTGGTCCGGCTGAAGTATTTCGTTCACCATATCTTTGTCGGGTGTCCCCGATTTTTTTTAGCATTCACATTCGCGTCATTCCACTTCTTTCTTCGTTCATTCATACAAACCATATAAGCAACCTTTTCTTAATCTTACTCATTACGTTACAGCCTTGCATTATTTGCGAATCTCAGCATTTCTCACACGATCGTAGATGGTTTTACCACACATATGCCTCAGGGATCTCATTGCTAAAGCATTAAGTCTACTTTCATCCCTTTTCTGTCAATTAAGTAGTAAATAGTATAAAAAAATCTCTCTACAACGGTCGTGTACCGGCATATTTTTTGATCTATCTAATGCATTCGATACAATCGATCATACATGTCTTCGAAAAAAACACAAAAATATTGTAAAGGTTTTGAAATGATTCTCATTAAAAGTTATGGGTCAGAAAGATCACAATTAGTTGGGATTCAAAATAAAATAGGTTAACAAATACAAATTCAATACGGGGTTCTACAAGGCGGTCTCTGATGCCCAATTTTATTCCTGAGCTCTGTGGCTCAGTCATTCGTTTAGCATATTATAGGTCTTTCTTTTTCATAGAAAGTCGTGCTGTCGAGAAAAGTAAAAAAGCTTAAGAAAGGATAATCAAGTGACCGAAAAAAAGTTTGATTTAAATTAACTAAAATTAAATGAAACAAAAACCGAAAAACCTTAAAATTAATAACCACAACAAACAGACAGATCACCTCGATACAAACCCAACCATAAAAAAATTTTAAACGCGTCCAAGAGGTTCATTGGAACTGCCCAAAATTGAATGAAATACAAAGTCTTCATAGCACAAAAGGCAATTTTGAAAATTATACTTAGAGAACTCGTCAGAACTCTTAAAGACTACGTTTTAATTTTTAGCTTCGTTTGACATTTTTTTAACTAGCGCCAACCTCGTTCAGTCCTCTGCATTTACCCTTCTTTCAATATCTCCATCATCATATGAATAACAGAACAATGAACAATGGAACGATGAATAATGGAACGGTAAATAATTGAACGATGAATAATGGAAATGTGAATAATGGAACGATGAATAATGCAATGACGAAAGTAAAATGATTATTTATATTTTGAAATATTATTATTGGTTTAACTACATATTATGTATAAATGCATGTTTAATGATATTTCATTGTATTATTGTTATTAAATTATTCTTAATTTTATTATATTAGCACTATAATACGGGTTTTTGCCTACTTTGAGTTATTTCAATAATAAATAAATTTGAGAAAATTATCTAACGGGCAATTCTGATGATCTAGAACGTATAACGCTTTATGTCCCCAATAACTTCACCTGAGCTAGGCAGCACAGGCTTTCATTTTTACAAAAGGCAGTACCATCCTACCAAATATCATGCCTTTGGGGATGTCTCGTTAAAACAAATAGGTTAATAATAATAACATAGCATTTATAAAGCGCAGTTTTGTGTTATTTCAATTCAAGTGCGCTTTACTTGATTAGTGGTCATGTTTTTAAAATTATTCCCATTCGCCTTACCCAATACAGATCAAATAATATAGTATATAAATGTACTGTTTATACAAAGCTATAATAATAACAATAACAGTGCTCTTAAAGCACAGGACAAAATGCCATCAATTTATTAAAATAAGTGGAAAAAATTTGTCCTTCAGCGCCTATCAATGATAAGTTGTGAATAACATGTTTGTGTGCGATAAATATACGCGTTGACCATTATTCACGACGAGTGTCCTCGATGGCTCAGCGGTTAACTAAATATCCTTACTTCACGTTCATGGTCGATTAATCCTTAGTTCATTTATGTTCATGTCATTTACCTTTTTTGTAGCGTTATTTTGACTGCATATTTTAATGTTGTTTTTTTTTTTTTTTAAATTTTTTGCATCTTAATCGAAGACGAAATAAACCCATAGAGATGTGCTGCGGGCGTGTCCGTGTGCCCAAAAGAAGTACATTTTTCTTCTTTCGTTCTCAAATATCAGAACTTTTCTTGAACGGATTGTCAATCAATCAATACTGTCTGGAACCTACACCAAGAAAAATGAGTATTGCTGATTTTTTTAAATTCTCGATCGTTGAAATCTGGATTGAATGCCGTTTCCTAATTTTTCGTTTTAGTACAGTCATAATATATCGGAAAACGTGTTAATTAATACACGAGCGTATGGATTACTAATTTACAATGAGGAAATGCTAAAATATTATAGTTTTTTTGAACACATTTCCGACATCGCAATAATATATTTCCGGTTTACTGAAAGTTTCTTAGGATTAAGAAACCTATATATTAATTCGTTAAAGACCTGCAATCCAGTTTTTAACCAGATTAGGAATAATTTTGAAAGTTTCTTAATAAATTTTGCAATATTTTACATCAATAAGTTTTTTCCGTGTATGATACGAAAATTCTTGTTAAATTCACTCTTCTTGCAAATCGGTAGCCGATTAACACATTTTTTTTTTAAACAGTGAATCCAATAACATTTCACAAAATTGACAATTAATAGCATGCGTTATATTAATTACTCAACACTTAAGGTAAATCGGTTAAGATGCAGCTTTGTGTTATTAAAAATATTTATTGCAATCCTGAAGTCACTCAAGTAACAAAATAAATATCGATTAAAAGAGTAATCAATCTCCCCAAAAGCGTGATATTTGGTAGGATAGTACTGCCTCTTGGAAAAATAAAAGTCTGTGCTGCCTAGCTATGGTGAAGTTATTGGGGACATAAATCGTTATACGTTCTAGATCATCAGGATTGCACGTTAGATAATTTTGTTAAATTTATTTATTATTGAAATAACTCAAAGTAGGCAAATGTCCGCATTATAGTGCTATAATAAAATTAAGAATAATATAACAATAATATAATGAAATATCATTAAACATGCATTTATACATAATATGTAGTTAAACCAATAATAATATTATAAATTTATTGTTATTAAATATTTCTAAATATAAATAATCATTATACTTTCATCATTGCATTATTCATCGTTCCATTATTCATCGTTCCATAATTTATCTTTCCATTATTCATCGTTCCATTATTCATCGTTTTATTATTCACCATTCCATTATTCATCGTTCAATTATTCACCATTCCATTTTTCATCGTTCCATTGTTCATCGTTACATTATTCATCGTTCCATTATACGAGTACATCGATCCATTATTTGGGCAGCTGGCCATTTATTGGCGACTGACAAATTTGGGTGCTTTGGTGTTGGTATGAGAATCCGAGGACGTCATGTTGGATAATGACGACTAACAAACCGAAGTTCTCGGGTTCAAAGCCCGGCCTGCGGAAGTAAATTTGATCAATTTATGTTATTTCACAATCTACTAATTAAAAATAATATCTAGTGTATTTGTGGCACGTTCTAGAGTGGAAAATACTGTTAGTATCGCCCTGGTGTAAGCCAACCATTCACAATTGAAACGTAGATAGAAATAGCTTTGGCCGTGTTTGGTAACCATATCTGAATAGACTGGTACTCCCCCAGATTCACCTTATCCATCCCATTGGGGATGCCATAGTATCACTGGCTCTAGACGGTTGGGAGCAGTTTGGACTATCGTGCGGTATTCACTTAACAGCACATTAAAAAAACTGCATCTCCAGTTCTCAAGTCCTATCCTGTCCAGTTCAGTTCTCCAGTCCAGTCCTCTTTTTATGTGCTACTAACATCATTGAAATTTTTTCCCATTATTATGACATTAATATTATATAAATATATTATGACAGTTTTCATGATTTTCAGTTCAGCGATCCGAAACCTCTGAATAATCTGAAAGTTCTGAAAATTTTTTCTTATTTTTGGTTAGAACAGGGCAAGAGAAATATATTTCAAAAATGTAATTTGCGTTTATTAAGCCGGTAAAATATGTACCCCCGCCTTATCATTCAATAAAATCACAATTGCTTTTTGGAGACAACGCGTGTTGGTAACTTAGTATACGCCGAGTGCTCAATTTATGGCAAAACTTTAACCCATTCAGTTTCGATTGCCTGCTCCTTTAGCTCCGCTGACTCGAATAATGCCCTGGAAATGAAATCGTCGACTAGAAAAACACTTGGCAAAATCCTCACGACGATTCTTCGTGTGACCTCGCCTGATACACAAATATCATCCCTCATTCGGCGCGGGGCGAATGCTTCGAGTTTCCCAAACTTTCACATATCATAAAACACTTACATTGTTATTATGGGATAGTGGAATATTGGAAAAATACACATTACTCTCCGGGGGTGGTAAATAAACGCACGTCGTAACTTGTAGACTTAAAATATCGCAAATTTCAATTCAAGTTTTGAATGCACACAGTACTGCCGTAAATTCAAATGTTTTCCGTGGTTAAATAGTCCGTAAGATTAACATGAGCATCCCACTCCTAAATTCTGCAAGGTGTGTTTTGTTTTCCGTGGCACGATCCAATGAATGTAATCCTGAACGCCAGTCTCAACCACGCAAGGCTATTTTAATGTTAGGGTAATTCTTGCAATGGTAAATAACTTGGCTTGCGTTTGCCAAACTGTATGAATCAGTCAAAAGCGTAACACCAAACTGTGTATTAATATATTTATTAGGTAATAAATGTCATAATTATATTTTATTGGAGAAAATAAAAATTACAGTTGTCGGGTTTAATGTCGCAATTTTATTCATGAATACGTGAATAAAGCAGATTCATTTATATGGTCATCAAAACTGTCTGATCGACGCACTTAAGCCGGTCCTAGTAAATAGTAAATAAGTTAATGAATACTTGAACATTGGTGGGAAATGCTGAATACACAAATGTAGTCACAATTAACTTCTTACAATTTATTTTTTCCTCTTGATTGCTTAATTATTTATTTGATAGTTGCGAAATGATTTACCTTTTTTCTCCGACTCCAGGACCAATAGCAAAGTTCGACTGAATCAAACTAATCTTCGTCAAGAAAACATTTACTTTTGTTGTTGTTCTGAATACTACCCCCGAAAATGACTAGAATTATTGAAAGTGGGAATGGGAAAATATGTTTTGGAAGTAAGTTTAAATTTCAAGCTGTTTATTTAACAGCTAACGCAACAAGTCTGTAGAAAAATTACAATGAAGCAAAGTTCAAAGACGCAGAACGTTGGCTTATCCATGGGCTGTGTCCACGGGCCCACGTCCCACTGATCGGGGAGAGCGGGGGATGGGCAGAAGCGGGCAATATCTCCGCGGCCATATTGGTGAGGTGTTCGCTGTTTCAGAAATAACCCGGCAAAGGAGAACACCGCTTATCTGTCAACGCCACTCCGTCATAACTCACGCTGGCTACCACCCCACGGCCGCCCCAACCGACCTCCTCGAGGTGCAGACGATGGCGATGGGATGTCTCGGGCCTCCCCTCCCCTCGTTTATTTTTCAATTTTTACCGCGGATGGTTCCTAAGTGTAAAATGGGCCGAGTGCGCCTGACGTGATCCGGAAATGTTATTCTGTGAAAAAGTAACATGAAAATGTGATTATTTACTTTGCACTTTCTCTTTGGAGTTCATTTGTGAGAACTGTGCCCTCTCTCGAGTACCTTCACGTATCAATCATAGAAATGTCATACGATATGCTATTTTTTATAAATTTATATGTTGTGCATTAAATTTGTGACTTTTTGTATAAAATTATTCATTTTAAACTAGACTGTTGCAAACTCCTGCATCTCATCGATTTTAAAGTACCAAGTCGGCCAACCTGCCAAAAAATATTAATAATTCCTGGTCTAAATACCATACACAGTACACACGCACCTATATCTCGCCTTCATACAATTGGAAATAAATTCACCTGAAATATCGACATATTTAATATGAGTTTATTATTATATAAGAAATACCAGAATAAAGAATGATTATTTTGGAGTATCGCGTAAGAGCGATTACATTTTTTTTCATTCACTTCTTTTCATAAATTACTTGTCTTCACTTGTAAATTAAGTATTATCTACCTGTTCCATTAAATTATATTATTTCTATGCAATCTGCACTTTCAAAACTGGTTTATTTATTTTTTAGTATATTATGTACATCTAAATGAAAAATTATATGCACCATGTATTATGTTAAGTTTTCGGTTATTTATTTTGCTGTTTTAAAAATAAAAACCTTCTGTTGGCACTGTATTATGCAGTAAATGAACAATAAAATATCACACGAGACCAAAATATAATTTATATTTTTACTCCAAATAATGTCAGGAATCACTGGTTAAAGTACGTCCCTGTATACGTACCTAGGTAAGCAAATATACCATTACATTGATAGTGGTAAACAAACTGCAGTAGTTTCAAAAGATGTTTAGCTAATTTATTATTATTAACTGTCCATCAGTTATTGAGGTGAATGCCCATTCTAAGCGACTGGGACCAGATATAGACCAAGGAAGAGCTGTTTAGGTAGCGTGAAAAAGGACTAAATCAGGAATGAAGGACTGACCATAAATAAACAACTCACTAAATCTATAACTTTGTGCGTTTTGCATGAAACAAATTAGTCCTCTTTTTAACCATAGATATGCCAATATTTTAGTCACATCACACCATCGACGAAGATAGAGAAAATAAAATAACTTTAGCGCAACCATAGATATTATAATGCTCATTCGGTGCATACATTATTGGCTACCCTAAAATATTATTAAAAAATAAAATGTTCCCTCACGACAACAAAGTTCTATCTGAAAAAAAAGAGTTTTACACCTCATTAACTTAGGGTAGCACTTTGTTAAATGAAAACATGTGATTCTGTTCAAAAACAATCGTGCTGTCGTGAAAATAGCTAGAAATTTTATTGAACATTTTCAAATGCTATTTTTCTTTTGTACGATAATGGAATTTTAACATTTATCTGTTTATAACAGAAAAAAAAGAAAATCTTATTAAAATTTTAAGAATTTTTATTTTAGCAAGACAATAAATTAATGATAACATGTTAAATCATTAATGCATAAGGGAGAACGATGGAATTATACCTTGCATGGTATAATACGAACAATCCTTGTAGAAACATGGATACGTTATAAAAAAGAAAAGAGATTCATTCCTGCCATCAAGTTAAGTTAAGGCTATTAAAAATTAGGTAAACTTGTCGAAATCCGCTGCATGCAAATGCTCTTTAAAATAATAACACTTCGGACGGGTTGTTTCAAAGAATTTGAACAATTCATCAAATTTCAACGTTCATTTTCGGGTTCTGTAAAAGTCCTATTCAAGTTCTGTTACTATATGACGGCCTATTTGACGGCCGGCATAGTCCAGTGGTAACGCATTGGACTGCCATTCCGAAGGTCGCGGGTTCGAACCCGGCGTGCGCAAATAAATTTTATTTGATTTATTTGTGTTATTTCACAATTAATTAATTAAAATAATATATAGTATATTTGCGGCACGTTCCAGAGTGGAAGATACTACCAGTATCGCCCTGGTGTAAGACCACCATTCAGAATTGAAACGTTGCTCCAAATGGCTTTAGCCGTGTTTAGTGACTAGATCTGAATAGCCAGGTACTTCCCCACCTTCCTCTTTCCCTTCCCCACTTACCTTCAGCCTCACAACATCCCCCAATTGGGGATGCCATAGCCTCACTGGCTCCAGCCGGGAGCAGTTGGGACTCTTGTGAGGTATTCACTATAAAAAATTAAAAAATATTTAATTGTAGGCTAGTTGCTTGACAAATAAAAACAGAACTTGAAAAAATCTTTCACAAAACTTTAAAATGAACGTTAAAATTTGATGAATTGTTCAAATTCTCCGAAACAACCCGTCCTTAATTTCAACTTAAATTTCTGATGGAGACAACTATGAATATAAGTTGGGGGTTTAGGTAAGCATGCACAAAATAGGTTTTTATGGTTTAGTTTGGGTTATTTTAATAATTTATTTATAACCTAATATTTATAAGTATTTCCAAACCTTCAAACCTAACTTTGATTGAGTATAACTGGAACTGTATATTTTACCATCCCCCACCACTTATTATTTACTGTAGTAAATAAGTTGAAACCATGTGCTGTTTATATTTTTCAAGTTTATCCAAATTAGAAACAAACAAAGATATATTCTGTGTCCTATTCTGTATTTCTGCTTCCTATTGAGAAATAAGAGCCACAAACTGACAAACATCGGTAATTCAATATATTTCAGTCTGCTTCATGACCATCTCCGGAATAGTCTCTTCTTACAAATTAAGTAGGTCAGAAACTTATGTCGAATTGAATTGAAATCTGTATAGCCTTTAACACAGAATGAATTTCAGGAATCGACATTTTCAGAAGATAAGATATTCAAAATATTTACTTTGACTTATGTCGGCGTCGGAACCATAACAAAAAACGCACAAGAAATGGCAAGAAATGAAAAAATATATTTCAAACCACCATAGATATTACATTCAGCCAGCACTAAACTTTCAACAGTTTTTTCCATGGACATTCAGAGTTTTTCGTTGGTGGATGTGTTTAGGCATTTGTGTGACGTCACAAGCCATGGAGATTTTTTTCGGTTCCAATTTTCAATTGGAGTTATCCCCTCGTGGGATTGACAACTGGCAAATGTCGTAAACTAGTGGAGAGCATTCGTTTGTGAAAGAGGCCAGATTCTGGGTAGTAATGTTCCTGGTAAGAATATTCCCTGTCAAAATTTTCCCACTAAAAATGATCCCAGTTAAAATATTCACGATCAAAACGGTCCTAACCTAACCCAACCCAATCTTTTAATAAATTTATTTATTGTTGTTATGTTATTTATTGGAGTTCTTTCCGCTGTTTCAGTGTGGATATTAACTAGGAGCATTTTAGCAGGGAACGTTTTGACTGGGCGCGTATTGACGGGGTATATTATATTACCAGAAACATTATTTCCGGCCACGTGGAGGCCATATTCGAACGTGACGATGATGGTTGTAATACTTTAATACGAATGAATATTACAAATTAATTAATTCTCGCTTCTCGGTATTCATTAGCGATTATCTATGGTTAAATTATACTGCTCACTAATTAACACAATATTGGATAAATTTCGTGGAAGTTTGATATCTGTAAATAATAATCAGGTTTCCGTTAAGAAGGTAAGTACTTATGCGTGTTTCAGGAGAAAATAAGACGGAAATATTACATTCTTAACATCCTTCCTGCGTCTGCTCAAATAAGTAACGCCAGAATAAATCAATCATACTAATATGAAAGCCGTATCTTTTTCATAGTAGAAGAATCAATCAATAACACTAATTATTATGAATTGTTTCGTTCCGATTCTGTGAACCTAGACACTCATAAATACAAATTGGTATTTAATGAATGAATTTGGAAATGAGTTTTATTATTGAAACTACAAATTACGGGGAAATCAAAAGCAAAAAAATGTTTTTGTACTTCTCATTAAAGTAATTTAAAGGCAGTTAGTTGACAGAGAACTTATATTTATACGTCACAGTCAATTTTCACCAAAGCCACACAAATCTTAGGTACCCACTGAAATACGGAAAAAAATTCACAATATTCAGTTTTTGAAATTCTTTTTTGCAAAGCTTACAATAGTTTTTTTTTTATAGTGAATACCTCGCAAGAGTCCCAACTGCTCCCGTCTGGAGCCAGTGAGACTATGGCATCCCCAATTGGGGGATGTTGTGAGGCTGAAGGTAAGTGGGGAAGGGAAAGATTAAGGTTGGGAAGTACCTAGCTATTCAGATCTAGTCACTAAACACGGCTAAAGCCATTTGGAGCAACGTTTCGATTCTGAATGGTGGTCTTACACCGGGCGATACTGGTAGTATCTTCCACTCTGATAGTACAGAAACAATTCGTAACATTATTTACCTACTCCTTATGAGTTAGAATCAACTACTCATTCCAAAAATGACATTAATATCATGATGGCATTTTCTGAAACAGCACAAATTTTAATGTACATTAAGAATTCTTTTCTGTATTGTGCAGTATTGTGCACTAGGAGGAAACATAATATACTCGTTATATGATACGGTATGAGACTTTCGTCTGTTCTCGTATTTAAAACAAACTTTAGTTATGCTTCTAGGATTTGCTTAATATGAATAGAGAAAATTTGTAAAAGGCACCTGTTATCTTTTTATCTATATTAATTAGCCATCGCTTAAAAATCGTCTACCGATAAATAATATATACTTTATAAACACTTAATATTTCAACTTGATCGACTAACCTACACTTAAGTGTAAGAAATATCCGTAATCCGGGCTTCGAAACCCAAATATTGAACATATTGAAAAAAATAACAAAACACCCACCAACAAGAAACACCATTCTGAATCAAATATAAGTTAATAGTTCTTAATGATTTTTGTTTGTTTAATTTAAAATAAATTAAATTTTTAATAATGCAACATTTTAAATTAAGTGCTTTCATCTTGATTTTTTAATTTCAGCACCCTAATTATAGCCCTTTTAGGTATTTAATAAATGCGAAAAAATTAATAAACTTTACATCAAAGAAGCGTTGACAAAGTCCAGGAAAATTTTTAGATGAAAGAAAAGAAAATAATAGGAATATTACAGAAGGAGTGAACGGAAAATATTTTTAAGCGATGCGTGAAGAATGTTTATTTTGGATCTAAAATTCAGATTTAGATAGCTATCCAAGCGCTACACGCGAACTATTTTCCTACAAAAAGTAGAAACGCATATTCAATCACAGGATTTAGTTCTTCGATACCTCTGTGTGGTTAGCTTCTTGTCTCCGGACACAGCGGATAAAATCACGGTGTGGACAGTTATTTAGTAGGTGCAGCACAAGGCTAACTGATTATGATTCAGTGAGACAATGGCATCCCAAAATTGGGTATGTTGTGAAACTGAAGGAATTAAGAAGGAGAAAAAATGAAGGGATGAAAAAATATGTATCTGGACGCATTGATCATCAATTTGGGAGGTGGGTTTGGGTACCGCCGCCCCGGGAACCATTTATTGGATAACCGACACCTCTACCATAGGTCACCCCAAGTGGTTCTCTACGTTTTGTGACGGAGATTCCCGGTTTCATCGGGTGAGGTGATCTGTATTCTGAATTTGGAAGAAAAAAAAATTGTCATATGGGAATAAAGTTAATTTTTGTATTTGCTAATGGTTTCCTCTTCAATCAAGCCACGTTATAAGCGGTCGTCCGAGTTATCTCGTCATTTCGTTACTTTAGAGCGAGTACTGGATAGGTGGCGCGCGATGAAAACGCGAATTAATTACCGTTTTTCCGTCCAGTCGTGTCCCATGGTGATAGCCCCCGGCGCGGAAACACCTCAATGGGAAAAATTACAAAGCCCTCTACAAATCACACGAGGGGTAAATGAGAGCGAGAAGAAGGATAAGAACCGAGAGGGGAGTGAGGGAGCTGGGAGCTCAGAAAACTAAAGAGTAGACTCTCGCTTTTCCAATGTTGGGGAAGGGTTGACGGTGCGTTTTTTTCAGGGGCTGGTTTTAAGCATTGTGAAAGGTCTTCGGACGGCTCAATGAATTGTGTATTTACATTTAAGCACGCAAATTTTGAATTAGTGAAAATATTAATATAAGCGAGGGTTGGGAAATGATACCTCAAGTCTTCCGAAAGTCTTAAATAATATTTTTCGTCTTCTATTGTCTTCTCCTATCCGATGTTGGATATGACATTTTTTACAGCTTACACTACGTGTAGCCACTGCTCTACACAATTCACACACTTTTGACCATTCGAAAAAGAACTATGTGATTTAAGGGTACATTTCTAAGACTTCCTTTGTGTCAATTTTGTAATTATAATTATATGCGATCACTTCAAAAAATTGTCAACTGCTCCCAATATTCAGGAGACAGTCAGACTATGGCATCCCTAATTGATGTGCGTCGTGAGGCAGGTATTTCAACACGAGACCTCAGAATTTATTTTGATTTTTTTATTTTTTTTTATCGAAGTAAAAAGTACATATAATAATAATTTATTCTAAAATGTATTCAGGGGTAGTGCAATGCAATACATTCCATGTTTGAAATAATATACATAATAAGTAATACAAGTAATAATAAGGTAGATAATACCATAGGTGATTCCAACAGGCATAAAAAAGCGGAATTTAAGTGAAAAAAGATAAAATATAAACACAAAAATGAGTGTAAACAGCCGTTAATGGGGGATATTTGCACATTTCCCGTCTCCAGAGGGCCATCAGAGGGGACTCCATCCAGGCAACCATGGCAGTGATGATTTTGTTACTTGATTGGCGTAGTCTGCGCCATAAGCTTCCCATGTGATGGCGGAGAAGCGCTCTGAAAGAGTGTACTCGTCCCTCCAGGAATATTTCCGTGGCGCTGCAGTATCTCGGAAGGCGGAATAGTTGGCAATAAGCATTATTATAAGCGACGCGTCGCTTGACGTTTAGCTTATTCCATTGGGATACAGCGTAATCCACCCACAGTTCTGACGTGTACAACGAAGTGCAAATGCGTCGAAAAGTATCTTTTTTACGTTTGTACTGCAAAAGTGGAAACGCCTTGATGCATACCTGCTCTAACGGATATTGCTCTTCTTTACCTTTCCATATCCTCGATGTCTTTCAGGTCGTCTGTGATAATATGTCCCAGGTATTTGAAGCTACAACTAACATCCATTTTTCTTCCATCTAGCCATACTGAAGGTGTTAGCATGTATTTGTTTTTGCATTTGAAAACCATAACTATTTATTTGGACGTATTATATACAAAGTTATGATTTTTTGCACAATCTTCACATATTTGGAGTAGTTTCATCAGTGCGCTAAGTGACGGAGCTAGAAAAACCATATCATCTGTGTAGTTAATATTGTTTACACATACTCCTTGAACATGGCAACCTATCTTACTGTGATTAAGTCCTTGAATTAGTTCATCAATATTAAACAGTGCTGTAGACATGCTTTCTCCTTGCCTTACGCCACTTTTCAAATAAAATGGGTTGGAAAACTTGCCTTGTGGTTGGAATTATTGCCAAGGATCATAACCAATCCACCACGGAGGCCATCTCTTAGTAAATTGTCCGTGTATCTTTACCATATGGAAGAATAGAGAAAAGCGGAAATCAGAGATAAAACATGATGACGGTTTTCATAAGGTATACATAGTATCAAACTAAACATCAGCCTGTTAATATTAAATCCATCGATCGATTATTAATACGAGAAGCCTTTTATGTGTTACATTCTTTTTATATATATATGGCTTCACCTCTTCCTCACATTCAATAAATGTTGGCGTCCCACAGGGATCGGTTCTGTCACCGACTTTGTTTGTATTGCACATCAACGACTTCTTGTCATTGATGTGCAGTCCATGTTTTTATTGGACAGTCCCCCAAAAGATACACAAACTCCAATAGCTTGGAGGGCTTAGAAACAGAGTTTCCTTCAACGGAAACAATTTTCCCAGCATGCCTTCCATTGATATGCTTGGTTAACAATTAGGATTTGGTGCTCCCACCACCAATTTTTATATAAATGAGCACCTTACATTGAAAAATAAAATCCTATTTGCCAAAACACGAGCCGCCGGAAAAGCTAACGGCTTTAAATACATATGGGTGCGGAACGGCAGTATTCTGGCGAAGAGGAACGATCTCTCTCGGGTTTTCACCATTCGCCGTGAAGGAGACCTTCAAAAGATAATCACACATGAAAACATGTGACTACAAACATGTTACTGCTGTCTTCGGTATCCGCTTTCTCACAGTATTCTGTATCCTGTAATTTGTTTCTTTCAAAGCTACTTTATATTTTTGTTTACCGCGCAATATCCCTATAACTTTAAACCAATACCATGTTTCTCACATATTCATTCACATTCTAAAATGTCAACATATTTCACATTCCTTGATCTAATAAGTAGTCTATGTTTTTTATGTAATTTCGAAGCCTCATATGCCCTGCATAATGTATCACTCGTGCGATTGTGGAATATGTCAAACGGCACTCCTACTCTGGTAAAATGATCTCATCATCATCTATATCCGTTTATTACCAGAACTGTGGTGGTATTAGGATCAAAACCCAGGAGCTACTAATTAATGTATTATCGAATAACTACGACGTTATAGTTCTAGTTGAAACATGGCTTGTAGCAAGTATAAATACGGCTGAATTCATAGATTCGCGTTACACGGTGTTTCGACATGATAGGGACCGTACACTCACTGGTAAAATGGACGGAGGCGGTGTGTTGGTAGCAGTGCGCAAGGAGCTTGCATCTTCCCGGCTCGATGACTGGGAAAATGGTCAAATCGAACAAATCTTCATTTCTATTCCGGTAAGGTCTTTCAATCTCATCATATGTGCAGTATACATACCTCCTGCCTCACAACCTACGGTCTATGATACGTTCTCCGAAAACCTGGAATCTGTATATTCATCACAACCAAATAATACTTTTTGTGTACTAGGAGATATGAATCTACCAACTCTGACTTGGTCATTTTCCGAAGACAGCAGTCAAGGTCTTGCCTCCTCAAATACGGCTGCATCGAAAACTTTGCTTCAAGCAATGTCATTGATGGACTTACTCCAATATAACTGTATACCAAACCATAATGAAAAATACTTAGACCTCGTATTCTACAGTCGCGAAACAAATGTTAAACGTAGCAACAACCCTCTCCTCTCAGAGGATAGACACCACCCAGCCCTTGAATTTGATATATCCTTCGTAATTCAACCAAAAATCAAAAACAAAATACAGCGTAGGCGCAATTTCAGGAAAGCTAATTATGCTCAGATTAATGAGGACATTAATTGTATTGATTGGTTATCTGAAACGCAAATTTACCAACCGAAAAAGCAGTAGATCGATTCTATTTAAAAATAAACAGTGTAATTGATAAGCTTATTCCAGTATTGGCACGACGAAATGACAAATTCCCCATATGGTTTACTCCAGAACTTATTAGGTTATCAAGGAAAAAAGATAAAGTCTGGCTCAAATGGAAGACATATAAAGGTCTTTCTGACTATCGTGAATTTTCCTTCTTACGTGCTACATACAAAAAATTGACTTATGAAACCCGAAGGTTATTTTTTGACAACATCGAAAGTTCATTGCAAAATAATATCAAAAGCTTTTGGTTATACATATCCTCATTAAAATCGTCTGATGGATACCCTGCTGCAATGTCCTTCGAAGGGCGCAAATCTAACGATGCCCAGGAAATTTGTGATATGTTCTCTGAATTCTTTAAGTCAACATTTGAACCTTCCTCTATCAATGACCCAATTATTAACATTGACCAACTCGAGGAAGTTCAGGACTCTGGACTTGCGCACATTCACACAATTAAACTAACGGAAAAAGAAGTGCAATCGAGTTTAAAATCGATAGACATAAACAAGGGTGCGGGTCACGATGGAATACCGGCGTTTTTCCTTAGATCTGCTGCGTCGTCACTGTGTGTGCCGCTTACCATAATATTTAATAAATGCCTGAGTGATGGGGTTTTCCCTGATAGGTGGAAGTTGGTCTATATTATACCGGTCCACAAGGGTGACTCGCGTCAAAGAGTGGAAAACTATAGGCCAATATCCATTCTCTCGGCGATCCCTAAACTATTGGAAAGACTTGTCCATGACAATATATATCCCCAGCTTGCTGCCAAAATTACTGAACAACAACACGGGTTTGTAAAAGGCAAATCTACCACGAGTAATTTACTTATTTACTCAAATTTCTTATTTACTAGCATGGATCGAGGCCACCAGGTAGATGCAATATATTGCGATTTCAAAAAAGCTTTCGACAAGGTTGACCACCTTATTCTTATTAAAAAAATTATGTACAACGGAATTAGAGGAAATTTATTACGTTGGTTTATCTCATATTTAACAAAAAGACAACAAGCCGTATCATTACGAGGACAGACTTCTACATGGGAACCACTTACTTCTGGCGTGCCACAGGGGTCAATCCTGGGTCCGCTGTTGTTTATTCTTTTTATTAACACTGTTACTAAATGTTTCATGCATTGTTTATATCTTTTGTACGCTGACGACATAAAAATATTTGCCATTGTTCGAAATTTAAACGATTGTCTTCTCATACAAAGCGACTTAGTAAGGTTCGAAACGTTTTGCAATGAAAACAAAATTTACCTAAGTTACAATAAATGTAAACAAATAAGTTTTACTAAAAATCACAACGCTATCAAACACAATTATTGTATTGGTAATTATTTACTCGAGCGCGTTTACTGTATAAGAGATCTAGGCGTACTTTTTGATTCCAAACTCCACTTCGATGCGCACATAGATAATATTGTGAATAAAGCTTACAGCATGCTAGGATTTGTCATCAGAAACAGCCGTGAATTTCGAAAACCTGAAACATATCTTCTTCTTTACCACACTCTGGTCCGTTCTCAACTTGAATACTGCACCTCCATATGGAATCCACTTTACGATATCTATAAAGAAAATATTGAAAATATTCAAAAGAAATTTCTGCGATGCCTCAATTACAGAATGAGCGCACCCAAACGTGGGTACATAAATATGCTCTCGAGTTATAACGTCTCCACTCTATCTAACCGGCGAACATACCTTGATCTCATGACTCTGTATAAAATCTGTAACAACGTTATTGACTGTCCCGACTTACTGAAATTGATAAACTTCAAAGTACCACCCAGAGTAACAAGGCTTAACGACTTATTCCACATTAGCAGGACGCGTACAAATGCTGGTGTCAGGGATCCAATCGGAAGAATGTGCGAATCACTTAATCAGAATCAAAACCTCAAGGACTCGTTTTTTTTTTCTTGACTTATTTTTTGATACACGCACTACTTTTAGTAGAAAAATGAAGACTGTTTTCCTACAAGTTCAAAGTAAACAACTTAGACATACTTCGTTTAAATATATTTATATATTTTTTACTTTCTGTTTTACATTGTTTATCTATTTATATATATATATATTTTTTTTTGTTTTACCCTCTAAATTTTTTCAATAATAATTTATAAATTCTTAAAAGGATATTGCGCATTTCTTTCATATCTCTATTTGTAAAATAATATTCTTATGTATATATTTTTCCCCTATTTATAAGTGAAAATATTTGTAAATGTTTTCTGCTGTTTAAGTTAATTCGTGAGAAATAGTTTGGATGCAGGTGAATTCTCTAGTTGATGTTTCGTATATATTTTTGTCAATTGATATCTGTATCTGTTTTTTCTCCTTAATAAAAAAAAAAAAAAAAAAAAAAAAAAACCAGAATGTAAAGTGAAAAGCTCAGATACGGAGGCTTCATCGATACTAATTTAGGCTCTCAGAAGCTGTGTGTACTATACAAGGCCCACAGATACTTTAGTACACAACTGCTGATCCTGTACAAATCAAAAATGGCCCGCACTGTTGAATTTGATACCTGAAATACCTGAAAAAACCCTTGAATCTGTGCAGAAATGGTCGATTCGTTTGATAGATTCCCCCACCTTAATTGACATTTTTATAGCACAGGCGTCAGTTGGTAGGTATGTTGTTCTTGTTCTACCGGTATTACAATGGAAGGTACTCTGAGGAACTAGCGTTATCGATTCCTTCGGCACCGGTGCATAATTTGAAAAAAAACGCCAAACGCCCTCCTAACATATGTACACGGTTGGCATTTGTCACATGAGAACCGCTGTGGAATGATTTGCGGCCTCCGTATTTCTCCCTACATGGGTCTCTTTAAGATAATCAAAAAGACAATCCACTCCAATCCACCAAAAGATAGAAATTATTTTCCTCACGGCCTCCTGTGTAGAGTGAAAAAAGAAATTCCAAATAAAAATATAAAGGTAATACCAAACAGAGAAGGAACATCATTAAAATTGAACATAGCCGATAATGTTACCTCCTCTGATAATAATTTGAATTTGACAGTGGTATGCTGTTGTGAAATAAATATAATACATTTTCAAATAAAGACATCCAAAATCACAAGCTTTTTAGAATAATTAAAAGGTTTCTCTTATAAAAATTTTCGTAGTCTCAAAACTGACAATCGACCTATGATCAAAATGTGGAATAAAATGAACTTAATATAATTTAGTCAAATTATTCTCTTCTCGCAATGTAGAGCTACGAGTTTACTAATAATTAAATTATATTATTAAAACATTAGGACAGAGTTAAAGGTGAATCTACTTCTGTTCAACGCAGAGTAATATGCATTTTACCACTTAAAGAAACTGCCAACAGCTGAAGTTATATGGAAAGCCGTAAAAGCAATACAAGGGAGTAAACGGGAGTGCAGGATACTAATGTACATTTTATGTGTTTCAGCCAATGTTCCTTCACCATACAGAAGTTGTGATGTTTTGGACATCCACAAAAATAAACGATAAATAATAAAATAACGTGCTCTAAAAATTTTTTTGTTTAAACAACGACGGAAGATTTATTGACAGACAGGCCTTGAGTAAACAGATTCCCACGGGAAAGGAGAGACCGGAGGACAGTCGAGTTTTGAACTTTGGTGGATTGACAGCCCCGAGAAATAGATACAAATCAGAAGTGTTGTTTGAAATTACAGCTAATTATTGAATCCAAATGGTATTAGAGAATATTGCGGAATATTGAATTAAAGTGAAAGATTATTGATCCGGTGTTTGTGTGAAGTGAAAGTGATTCGACTCAGTGGGAAAACAATTAATAATAGTGACAATAATAATAATTGGATAATTTGTAGAGCGCCGTTTTGTAAAAACCCACCTCAGGGGCGCCAGGTGTTGTGCAATCGCGATTGTGTTATAAAGTTGTGTTGATTTAAACGTGATTTCGTATACAGTTCGAACTAGATTGCTTGTCTTAAAAACATGAAAATAATAAAAATATTGATTGCGTTTTAAAATAGAGTGAATGTACATAAAGGCAGGAAGTGTTTAATCGGGCTAAGTTATTGATTTGGCGAGATGGCATTCTATCCACGGAGACCGAAAACCAGAGAATCAAATAGATTATTAACTGTGGGTTCGAATCCTAACAGATTAGGGAGGTACAATTTTATTTACAGGAATATTTAATTACCCTTTTATAAGCGTAGGGAGGAGGTCGAAAATTAAAGTGATTTAGCTATATAGTGTAACCAGGTAAGTTTCACACGAGGATTTGGAGGTGACTAACAGGGTGAGTTTTTTATATTATTTATTAAATTTCAGAGGACCTTTTTAAATAATAGGATACAACCGAGGTACAGGAACCGAGTTTGCAACGCCTGCAACCCAAATAATCTTCCCATAAGAAGGGATACGCTAGACGCATTGTCAATCAGCTGTGAGCGAGAGACGAGTCAACGACCTTTTCATATATAGGCCGAGAGGCGCGGAGTACAGTCAGTCAAAGGGGAAGTTTTGCTAGCGTATGCCGTCCCAAATTGAAAGCGATCGGATACAACCAGACGGAACGAAATGAAAACTTTTCTTCTGTTATTTGACCTTCTAATTTAATACTTTTCATCTATTGTTTGACTTTCTAAGTTACGAATTGGGATGCACAAAAACAAATCTAAAGTCGAAAGAGGGAGATGGTAATCTCCGAAATAAAACTACCAACCGAACAACTTTTCTCAACAGGTATCTTTCGAGAGGTAGGCAGCCTCTTGTTTATTTTTAAACTCTGAGTTATTTGTTTAAACAGTGTTGTTTCACCTCAATACGTTATTTGTATTATGTTCGAGTGTTATTTATTTTCATGTTGATTTGTTTTTATTTTGTGTCCTCGGCGGTGATCCGATGGTTTTGTCTGTCTTTTATTATTTATGTCTTAAACATTCTCTGCCTTTTAGATCTGGAATAAACAATAATTGTTTACATTTATTCAAATATCAACGGTATAAAATATGCCATATACTTCACGATATCTGAATGCAATGTTTATTTTAGATTTGTCCCAGCTATCTTATTCTTGTGTTATAATTAATCCGATTTCGATGTTTGTTTATCCTTTGGCTTCGTTGTTTATGAACATTTTAGATGTTTTTTGTCGTCACAATGAATTCAATGTTTTCCGGGTCTGTCTGTTTATTCTATTTTGCCTTTGAAGTACGATGTCTCTGTTATCATTTTTGACGATAGGTACCATTTCTTTTGCTGTTAATGTGAATTAATAAGGTTTATGAAATCCATTTTTTTTTTTTTTCAACAACAGTAATGAATTCAAACCAGCTTGTATATCTATCTCTCCTGGTTTGCGGCACCAGATGTAATGATATGCCCTTTCTACTTCAAACTTTTCCTTCTCTTCTTTCTACGATACATTTTCCTTAAGTCCCGTAGGTAACTTTTCCATAAGGCTTTGGTTATATATATATCCGGGGTAGGAAGGTCCTCCCTGCCGTCTTTTCTTTATTACACACCCCTTCAAGTGTGTACATCCTAGTTTGTCTACGTGACGTACGACCTTGAACGTACTCATTTCACGTGACGGTTCAGTATAAAAAGGCTTCACCGAACGTTGTGTTGGGTTTTTGTTTCTCGGTTTAGAAACCTAGTTATTTATGTTTTGTGTGGTATCCCTTGGTTCTTTTGAGATAGAGTGAGTTGAATCCATTACCGCTGTTTTTCTCCTCCTGTACATTTTTTGCATCACAAGAATAACGAGATAAAATATCAGGCCCTATATTTTCCTTCCCTTTGACGTACTCTACAGTGAAGTTAAATTGATTTAAATACAAAATCCACCGTGTTAGTCGGCCACTGTACATCTTCCAGCTCTTTAAAAATGTCAATGCTTGATGATCCGTTCTAATTATTAAGTGTACTCCTCTTAAATATGTCTCAAATTTATGTAAAGCATATATTATCGCCCATAACTCTTGTTCTGACGTGGTCCATTTCAACTCCGGTCCTCTTAAAGCTTTGCTAATAAATCCAATAACGTGGTGATTCCCTTCCTCATCCAACTGATATAATTCTCCTCCTATGGCGAACCCCGAACTATCTGTCTGTAAATAATAAGTACTATTTGGGTCATGATGATGTAAAATAACTGTCTCTAAAAATAATGTTTTCACCCTCTCAAATGCGCGCTGTTCTGAGTCACCCCATCGCCAGGTTCTATTTTTCTGAAGTAAATCGCACAAAACCCGTGTTGTTTCCCCATATTTATTCGCGAATCTACGGTAATAATTACAAAGTCCAAGAAAGGCTCTAACTTGTTTTATTTTCTTGGGTACCGGAAAATTTTTTATGGCGTCAATCTTTTCCGGATCCATTTGAACTCCCAAAGGCGTTATAATATGTCCTAACATACGTACTTCTGTGAATAAAAATTTACATTTTTCGAGTTTACAAGTCATGTTTGCTTCCTTTAACCTCTCAAGCACTGCGTTTACATGTTCAAAATGATCTTCTTGACTACCACACGTATATATTATTAAATCATCTAAGTAATTAGCGCAGAATTCCCTCACCCCTGGTCCTAGAATTTTGTCGATTCCTCTTGAAAAACTCCCTACTGATGTTTTTAACCCCTGCGGTAATACCTTGTATACGTAAGATTTTCCATTGTATACAAACCCAGTATACTTGCGACTTTCTGGACTGATAGGTATTTGAAAGTAAGCTGAATTTAGATCTATTGTGGTTATGAATTTTACACCATGAAAACGCTGTATAATTTCTGAAGTTAATGGTGGTTTTTCTACTTCCGCCTGCATTCTGGTGTTTAAGAATCTAGCATCTAAGAGTATCCTAACCGTCCCATCTTTTTTCAAGGTAAATGTTAGAGGACTAGAAAACTGCGTGGCCTCTCTACTGATGATTCCTAATGACTCCAATTCTCTAATTTTTTCATCAATCTTATCTCTGTAAGCAAATGGTACTGGGTAGGATCGCTTAACGAAAGGCGTCTCGTCCGTCATTCTTATTTCGTGAGTGTACAAAGTAGTTAGACCCGGTTTGTCTATAAATACATTCTTATGTTTAATTAAAATCTTTTCTAACCCTTCTTTTCCTTTTGAATCTAAATTTAACTCGGACACAAAGGTCGTTATTCTACGCTCGAGGCACGCCGTATTATTTATTTCAGGGTTTAATTCAATACTAATTATTTTTCCACTTGTGAAATTTTGATTTCTAACCTCCTGTTTAGGTTTCCTATGAATTACGGTTGAATTTACTAACTCTATTTCCTTCTTCCCATTTCCTGTTTTTATTTTTAACTTTCTGTTTTCTCCACATTTAAATTCAGCTGTATATTCGTCTAACCAGTTGATACCCAATATAATTGGCCTAATTAACTTTGGTATTATTAAACACGGCGTATTTATTATAACATCTCCAAATCGCAACGGTACTAGAACCAACCTAGATATTCTCTGACTTTTGTGTCCTATCGCTACTTTAATCTGTATAGTCGTTACAGGCATAATAGGATAAATTGTTTGATCATTTAAATAATTTTCATAAAACTCTTGAGAAACGCACGTGATTTGACTTCCGGTATCTATTAAACAGTGAACTTCCGTGTTATCTATCTGTGCTTTGGCTTCCGGTAATAACGGTAAAGTGCTACCCTTTTCTACTTCCTCATAATCTCTGTCTTCGAAAATGTTGTTGAACCCACTAATTTCCCTGCTTGTTTTCTCTTCGTTCACTTTCAATTGATTCCATTCATCCGTTATTTGTTGTAAAGAATTGACACATACTTCCACATCTATTTCCGCTTCCGTTCTCGTTTCTTCCGCTCCATCTTTTCGTCTTCTCACATTCCTTTCTGCTTTTATTGGGGCAATCATACCTTGTTCATTTTTTCCCAGTCCTTTCATTGGATTCCACCCCCATTTCATCATAATCTTCAATGCAGTGTTGTGTTTTGGTGCCGGCGTCCCTCTCCCTGTGTGAGTCGTATTCATGAGGGCTAATGAATCAACCCTCGGCCGTTTCCCGAATTGTTTGCGATGACTAGCTCCTTGCCGCTCGTAGTTATTGTAGAACCTCCCTTTGAAGATGTCGTAGTTTCGGCACACTTGCTGCAGCTAGCGCCTCCTTCCACACTCTCTATTGCGTGAATTCTCTTCTTTATAGCGTGGTAACGGTCACGGTATTTGTCCTTCTTGGCGAACTCCTCCCCACTCCTTTTCTTTGTATTCCGTTCTTCCGGTGTGCAAACCATTGTATCTAGTTTTCGAAGAAACTCAGCAGCGACAATCTCATCTCCTGACTGCCCTGAAAACCATAGCGATTGAACTTCTTTAGGGTAATGTCTCATAATTTCGTCAACTACGCTTAACGGTGCTTCTGTGATTTTTAATGCTTTCGCTAAATCCCAATAATTCGCGAAATGAGTGAGCATGGAAGGAGGCGCTAGCTGCAGCAAGTGTGCCGAAACTACGACATCTTCAAAGGGAGGTTCTACAATAACTACGAGCGGCAAGGAGCTAGTCATCGCAAACAATTCGGGAAACGGCCGAGGGTTGATTCATTAGCCCTCATGAATACGACTCACACAGGGAGAGGGACGCCGGCACCAAAACACAACACTGCATTGAAGATTATGATGAAATGGGGGTGGAATCCAATGAAAGGACTGGGAAAAAATGAACAAGGTATGATTGCCCCAATAAAAGCAGAAAGGAATGTGAGAAGACGAAAAGATGGAGCGGAAGAAACGAGAACGGAAGCGGAAATAGATGTGGAAGTATGTGTCAATTCTTTACAACAAATAACGGATGAATGGAATCAATTGAAAGTGAACGAAGAGAAAACAAGCAGGGAAATTAGTGGGTTCAACAACATTTTCGAAGACAGAGATTATGAGGAAGTAGAAAAGGGTAGCACTTTACCGTTATTACCGGAAGCCAAAGCACAGATAGATAACACGGAAGTTCACTGTTTAATAGATACCGGAAGTCAAATCACGTGCGTTTCTCAAGAGTTTTATGAAAATTATTTAAATGATCAAACAATTTATCCTATTATGCCTGTAACGACTATACAGATTAAAGTAGCGATAGGACACAAAAGTCAGAGAATATCTAGGTTGGTTCTAGTACCGTTGCGATTTGGAGATGTTATAATAAATACGCCGTGTTTAATAATACCAAAGTTAATTAGGCCAATTATATTGGGTATCAACTGGTTAGACGAATATACAGCTGAATTTAAATGTGGAGAAAACAGAAAGTTAAAAATAAAAACAGGAAATGGGAAGAAGGAAATAGAGTTAGTAAATTCAACCGTAATTCATAGGAAACCTAAACAGGAGGTTAGAAATCAAAATTTCACAAGTGGAAAAATAATTAGTATTGAATTAAACCCTGAAATAAATAATACGGCGTGCCTCGAGCGTAGAATAACGACCTTTGTGTCCGAGTTAAATTTAGATTCAAAAGGAAAAGAAGGGTTAGAAAAGATTTTAATTAAACATAAGAATGTATTTATAGACAAACCGGGTCTAACTACTTTGTACACTCACGAAATAAGAATGACGGACGAGACGCCTTTCGTTAAGCGATCCTACCCAGTACCATTTGCTTACAGAGATAAGATTGATGAAAAAATTAGAGAATTGGAGTCATTAGGAATCATCAGTAGAGAGGCCACGCAGTTTTCTAGTCCTCTAACATTTACCTTGAAAAAAGATGGGACGGTTAGGATACTCTTAGATGCTAGATTCTTAAACACCAGAATGCAGGCGGAAGTAGAAAAACCACCATTAACTTCAGAAATTATACAGCGTTTTCATGGTGTAAAATTCATAACCACAATAGATCTAAATTCAGCTTACTTTCAAATACCTATCAGTCCAGAAAGTCGCAAGTATACTGGGTTTGTATACAATGGAAAATCTTACGTATACAAGGTATTACCGCAGGGGTTAAAAACATCAGTAGGGAGTTTTTCAAGAGGAATCGACAAAATTCTAGGACCAGGGGTGAGGGAATTCTGCGCTAATTACTTAGATGATTTAATAATATATACGTGTGGTAGTCAAGAAGATCATTTTGAACATGTAAACGCAGTGCTTGAGAGGTTAAAGGAAGCAAACATGACTTGTAAACTCGAAAAATGTAAATTTTTATTCACAGAAGTACGTATGTTAGGACATATTATAACGCCTTTGGGAGTTCAAATGGATCCGGAAAAGATTGACGCCATAAAAAATTTTCCGGTACCCAAGAAAATAAAACAAGTTAGAGCCTTTCTTGGACTTTGTAATTATTACCGTAGATTCGCGAATAAATATGGGGAAACAACACGGGTTTTGTGCGATTTACTTCAGAAAAATAGAACCTGGCGATGGGGTGACTCAGAACAGCGCGCATTTGAGAGGGTGAAAACATTATTTTTAGAGACAGTTATTTTACATCATCATGACCCAAATAGTACTTATTATTTACAGACAGATAGTTCGGGGTTCGCCATAGGAGGAGAATTATATCAGTTGGATGAGGAAGGGAATCACCACGTTATTGGATTTATTAGCAAAGCTTTAAGAGGACCGGAGTTGAAATGGACCACGTCAGAACAAGAGTTATGGGCGATAATATATGCTTTACATAAATTTGAGACATATTTAAGAGGAGTACACTTAATAATTAGAACGGATCATCAAGCATTGACATTTTTAAAGAGCTGGAAGATGTACAGTGGCCGACTAACACGGTGGATTTTGTATTTAAATCAATTTAACTTCACTGTAGAGTACGTCAAAGGGAAGGAAAATATAGGGCCTGATATTTTATCTCGTTATTCTTGTGATGCAAAAAATGTACAGGAGGAGAAAAACAGCGGTAATGGATTCAACTCACTCTATCTCAAAAGAACCAAGGGATACCACACAAAACATAAATAACTAGGTTTCTAAACCGAGAAACAAAAACCCAACACAACGTTCGGTGAAGCCTTTTTATACTGAACCGTCACGTGAAATGAGTACGTTCAAGGTCGTACGTCACGTAGACAAACTAGGATGTACACACTTGAAGGGGTGTGTAATAAAGAAAAGACGGCAGGGAGGACCTTCCTACCCCGGATATATATATAACCAAAGCCTTATGGAAAAGTTACCTACGGGACTTAAGGAAAATGTATCGTAGAAAGAAGAGAAGGAAAAGTTTGAAGTAGAAAGGGCATATCATTACAAAGTAGAATTGGACTTTGTCATGAATACTAAATTAAAAATATTATAGGTTTTAAAATATTTACCAGAAAAAACTTCCAAACGAATTTAGTGATCCGTATATTACATTCAAGAAATATTAATGAACTAAAAACGAAAATAAAATACGAAATGAAAAAGTTTTTTTGTTTTAAACCACTTTATTTTGTAATAAACGTCGACCGGTTTCGGTTGATCTCAACCTTCTTCAGGACAATAAGTATATAAACTAAATTACAGTACAGAGAAATATTATGAGGTAAACAAAAAACAGAATGAGAGAGCATTTGTGAGAAGGAGTGGAGGTGGAGGAAGCATCAGAGACGGGTAGGTAGAGGGGTAAGGGAAGGGTGGGGGTTACATAGGGAGAAAGGGAACAACTTTAAAATCGGATGCTGGTTAGTTCTAACTGTTTGTTTAAAATAGGGCAATTATTTTATTTTTATTTGATTTTGCTATTTCTACTGCTTCTAAATTATTAAGGCGTATTCCGATTTTATTTTTATGTATAATTTTGAATCCTGTATTTTTATCAGAAGTATTGTTAGTATTAATTAAGCGTTCGGAAAATTCTGAATAACCAGTACTTGTTAAACACCTGACGTGTTCTTTAACTCTAATATTTATGTTACATTTATTGTCCTGAAGAAGGTTGAGATCAACCGAAACCGGTCGACGTATATAATAAAATAAAGTGGTTTAAAACAAAAAAAAACATTTTGTATAATGTGAAGCAACAAAGTCTTTGCTTTCTTCGATAATGAAAATAAAATAAATAATGGTTATATAATAAACAATTCATTTTGCAGAGGGGATAAGAACAACAATTAGTCAAGTAACATATTCTTGTAGAATATCTAACTACTGGGGTAAGACGAATGACTCTGAGTGTGGGAACTGGGAAGATTATGGAAGCTTGCATTGTTGTGCAACATGATAAATTGAAAGACATTTTATCTCACTCGTATAGTTAAATTGACATTTACAAACTCAATAGTTCACTATAAAAAAATACCTGGTAAGCTGAAAGAAATGAGTTGAATTGAAAAATTACAGACAAAAAAGGTTCGGCAAAATAACACCAAAACTCATCGTTTGCGACTGAGAGATTTTTAAATAATAACTGTGGTTGAGGTTTGTTGCCGAGATTAGAATAGTAGGCAAAGATATTTTACAAAAAGTTTCTAGTTTGCTTTATTCCGATAAAAAAAACAAATCCGCTACATTGAAGGGAATGCACACTGGACAGTACAGTTCACAAGCCACCAGGTGATAAGGAAACTTGACAAGGAGAGAACAAAGCAAAAATACAAAACATACTAACATGGTGCTACTGGGACACAAGAGGTTTCCCTCAGGGACCTAGGACAACTTCGAAGTTTCTGTGCATAAGGCAAGTTTAAGGAGGGTAAGATGTGAAGTCGAATCTTGAAGAAACACATGTAGAATTGCTGAAACACGCAGAAGTTCTCCAATACAAGATTGAGTCATAACACTTACTACAAGGACAATTATCCTACACAGCTATTAAAAAATATTGGACAGGCGTATAGCAAGTCCTTTGACTATTAATTAACGACAAAGAGATTGCAGATGCATGATGGTTTTTATATAGATAGAACAAAAACAGCATTTTTACACATGTCGCTTCGTATGTGTTTCAAAGATTAAACATTTTCAGTCGAGGAGAAAAAATCAGATAACCAAATTTATTCCAAATATTAAATTTTTCAGGTTTATTATAATACCGACCAAATTAAGCCATCAAAGCAAATCGTAGGGTGCAAAAATTTATTATGTGCTAAAAGTCCCATTAATATTAAATCACAAACCCATTTTCGAACGTCAGCTATTTTGAGGTACAATAGAACTTTGACTACTTTTTGAAGGCTTTTCCATATAAATTCGATTTACTAAAAATTTCACTGAAATAGACCATCTAAATTTAATGGCTGTATAACTATCAATTATCTCTATATTTACTATATTCTGAAGTCAGATAATTTTAAATCATTTTAGTAAAATACCAACGCGAATGCTTCACTCAGCATACTGAACCACGACAGTCGGTGAACAAACAAACGTTCAGTAATAATAAAAATCATTTTAAACACTCGACTGCGTGTGACAGAATTTCCGTTTGATAATACCTTTGAAACTCAAAATGGATGTCACATGACATAACCATTCAACATAATCCGAACTTAATTAACAGTAGATGTTTTGATATCAAATTGTAAAATTTTTTTTAGGTGACCGAAGCATTAAGTTAATTATATAAAAAATAGCCCTTTTTCAAGCACTTAACACTAACTTGCCACATAATTAATGTTTTATATTTATATATATATATATATACTCGTATAACACTTGGAAAACAGGTATATGATTGATGAATAAATTATTGAATTTATCATAAAAAATACTTTTCTGGTTTATCCCTTTTACATTTTCATCATTACGAAGTGGTATGTAATTAATCAATAAGAATTTTATTATCTGCTTTGGAATTTATGTTTTTTAGAAATTCTTTATAGAAAAGTAAAAAGTATATATTTAAAAATTCTAATGTGTCAGCTTGTAAATCTAGTTTAATGAGCTCTACAACTAGAATTTGCTTTGAATTTAAGTGTCTTGTTCAAAATTGGTATCAGTTGTGTGAAGAATAATTATTCAGAAAAGCGATAAAGCAGGTACCTACCTAAAAAAAATATGTTAATAGACAAATATTTTAATATGGCGTTATTTTTTAATTAAAGATTATAATATTCAATTGTTTTTTTACGGATCTTTTTCAGTACATTATTATAATGAAAATTCGTACCGCGAACCGCGCGCCGCGCAATTATTCTTATAGTTGGTGATAAGAATAGTTGTTTTTAATGCAGTTGACAGGGTTTTTTTAAAGTTAAATTTATCTACTTTACTGAGAATATTTGTAAATTATTTTCGAGTAAATTTTTATTTTTTTCACTGGTCTGCGCTTGTTTAATAATAATGTTGATGTGTGTAAGCTTTTTTTTAAATCGCTTTTACGTGTTGATTTCTTAGTATTGTAGCCATTACTTATATATTTGAGGTTGAAAGTTAATTAATAAGATAATTTTTTTTGTGTAAAACGCTTGTTGAAAATTTAATAATGGTTTTGCTGTACTGAAGAATGACATGTAAAGCATTAATTTATAGACTTCAATGGGTTATAAATTTGGAGTAATATAATATTTATTTGTATGAATCACCGTTCCAGGATGAGAAATCCATCATCATTAAATCAAAATTCGGTGAGCGGCGCGAAGGAGTAAAATACGCTGTAGTTCCCCGCGTCGTCGCGCAACGTCTCAGAAATATTATTACACGTATAAAAATATGGCCTCTTTGAACGACTGTTTCGAAACGGAAAATCCACCAACATATAATCGAGAATTTACGGGGCAAAAGAGCACAGAGCTTTTCCGGGGGGCTGTGGGTGGCGGGGTGGTTGGGTGGAAACGGAAACCGTAGGTCGGGAGCACTCGGGTACGGCGGAAGCAGCCGAGCCTGCCCGAGCCTGCTCGCTAGCGCCAGTCTTCGTCCGGCGGCCGTTCGGGACACTACTCCCCGCAGTGTCGAGTCTTCGTCGCTTTCCCCACGAACAAACCCACCTAGCGCTAACTCCGCTCTGCTCAAAGCTCAGGCGTAAATTTGACTTTGCGAACTTATTAATGTTAACCTCGTTCGGTGAATTAATTATGAGAGTGCCTCACGACCGGTTGTCGTGTTCAGTTTTTCAGTGGTGTTGATGCCTCAAGCTTTCAAATCATTCGGGGTACAAACATTATTATTCGAAAAGGATTTTAAACTATAAAGATGTTCAGTTCGTTAATTTTTTTAGCTGTGATGCCAAAAATAAGTGATTTAAAATACATGTAAGCTGATTCAAGTTGATTTAAAAAGGTGAGGTTCTCCAATCAGCTTTTTCACAAAATAAGTTGTAATATATTTATCTTAGGTAAATTAGACAAATAAATCAATTGATTGAAACAAATACCTTCTCACTTCATAAAACAAGGGCATTGTCTTCCACTGTTAAAAAATTATATTGCGTAGTTATTTGATGAATCAACGCATTATTACTATAAATACTCACATATGTAATAAAAAAATTAAATTTGTTTCCTATTTCGTATATAAAAACCATTAACTACAAACATTTTATGTTTATAAATAGATCCATTTCATTGCATAGTCTTTATAAAAATGTCTTCACGTATGATGGTACATATATATTATTGTAGGTATCATATCGACCTTTGATATTACGAAAAGGGTCTCTACCTCCTGACAAGTTAACCCTAGCACCTTTACGATGACCCTACAATCTAATTACACCCGAACTGTCAGATCCTCTTTATTTGAAAGGTACACCATTTAAATCTCTTCTTATTTTATGGAAAGTAATCAATCAATTAAATGAAATCAAAAATAATACATTACGAAACGTCTAACCGTCTCGGTATATCGAACATAAACTTATATAAAGGCGTATTTTTAGTTGCGGGATTCATTTACACAGTTAAAATATTAGTGCTTTATAATCACCTCCATTAGAAAAAATATTTTAAATAATCTCTTCCCGAAGGAATGCGTCTATTTTCAATTACTTCAAAGAGCGCAATTTTATTACTTAGTGTAAATCCAAGAAATCCACCGCGATTTTCCTCTTAGAATCTTTTTTTAACGTACTGGCTTAAAAATTTATTTTGAAAATAAATGCTTAATAGATACTTAACGTCCTCATGCAAAGTTTCAATCGGAATTTATGGAAGTTTGTTCATATTATATCTGTCAAAATTCCATATTATATCTGTCAATAAGAATACAAGAAGTCAAAAAGTTTCGATATGCTAATAAATATTTGGAAATGAGAATGTTCATTCAACAAAACCGGGTCATAAAGGTGATTTTTACTTTTTTTAAAGCACTGTAGGTAGGACAAAACCTTATTAGAATGTATCTGTTGAATAAATAAGAAAAATAAATCGGAATACTATATGTTCCTGAGGAATGATAAACATTTCTAGGTAAACGAAGATAGATTATTATTTTATGAGATATGCCAAAAAGTTATATTTTCCTGGACTCAGGAACCCGCTACCGGGTACTTTCGGAATTTCGGATCCATTTTAACCGTCAACCCACGTTTTGATAGCTGAAAGATATTTGCATAATTTAACATTCGGAAAATCTGGACCTTTTTTAGCCGAAGATCTTTCAATTTTGTGATATTATATAAAATGGAAAGGAATATTATGTATATAAAACCTATACTTCTGGAAATATTTGCGGAAGTTGGCTTATTGATTAATTATAAGGATACAAAGTAATATGCAGCACCTGGAAACATTGTTTCACTATAAAAATTCAATATACTCGTAAATTGGTAATGTAATGTACTTAAAAAAAATTAGCAACGATACAGCAACATAATATAACCAGCACCCACAAATAAAATAAGTCATGCAAATTTATAACATTTGATGGGGCGTATGCCAGAATTGTTCAATTTATTTTATAGGCGAATTTTAAATTTAATATATTTTTTTAAGAAATATAAAAATTCACGTTTTACGAACCAGTGTTGTGATGGAGGATTTAGCCAGCCGAGGAATTGAACATGCGACGTCTGGGTGGGATCCAAACGCGAAGCTTAATCAGATACTGACCGGTCACTAATAAATATACGTAGTTTTTTTCTCCACAAAGAAGGTCCCGAGGAAAAATATACCTCATGCCTATATCTTTGGGGATGCTGTATGTTGGGTCTTTTTGAGGTGAGTAATTTTTGAGGAGTGAACATGACAGGAATAAAACACAGAAACTAACCACGATTTGTTGAACACAAGAACGGATTGAAGACACAATAATTAAATAAATGGCACAAATGTGAACAGTCTACAAATGTTGGGAGTGCGATTGGCACGTTTTCCGACTATGCACCAGTGCCGAAGGGATCAATAGCACTATTATCAATACTGGTGAAACAAGGATAGCATTCCTGCCTGATGATTTGATTGACGTTTGTCAAGATATGGGAATCTATCGCTAGTACCGCTTAAAATATAAATACGATCTAAATATCATGTTTGTTATGATAACCTCATGATAGTACTAACTACTAAGATAGTGGGTTCAAAATCTAGCGAAGTTTCAACATATTATTTTTCAGATATGATTTGAAATTTTCACTGTCCATAATATGATCGTGATGATTTTTTGGGTTTTATGCCGTGTTGAGCTTCCTCCATTTTTAGTAAACGTTTCAGACAGCGTTGCAGTGTTCGTCATCAGGGCAGAGGTGTCTTTTAACCTGATGTATGTCTGAATACCGCAATGCAGCATCAACCCAAAAATTAATCATGATTGAATTACTTTTCATCTAAGTGTACTTTTTCGATACATAGAAATTAAACACATTTAATATCACCATTCCCTTCATTGCAGTACACTGTCAATATCGCCTTGGTGAGAGTCTTTATTCGACTTCAAAGTTGTTTGTTTCCCATATTTTATCAGTCCTACTTCAAAATCGTTCACTTTCACTTTTCGTCATTCAAACTCTTTAAATCACATTAAAATAACAATTGCCACTTTTATCGATACGCTTGATCTCTCAACGAAAGAAAAATAACATACAAACTAAATTAATTAAGGGATGACTCTTTGCCATAAATAGACTCGTTTGACTATAATGATTTCAACCACCCCAGCGCTCGAATTTATACATCCATTAACCGGAACGCTTACTTAGCGGCTATAAATTTTAGAGCCTTTTTACATTTTCTATTTAGCTGACTAAAATCACCAAACGGAACCGAATGGCCTATGGGTTTCACGAACCGGAGCAGCGCTCCAGTTTGTTCCGGCTGAATTCGATCACTGAGTTTAATTCAAAAACTCAATTTAACTCCTCAGTCTAATGTGTTCGGTTTTACGAACAAACTGCTGGTAGCCTCATAATCTATGTGTTCGCTTTTTTGAAAAACTCATATGGTCTCATAGAAATCGTTGTGTCTCCCTTACCCTCATAGTTAGAAATATGAAATAAATTGTGTTAAAAAGACAAAATACCAAGCTTTACATTCAAAACATAAAAGTTAACAACAGAAAAAACAAAATATACCTTTCGATCAAACCAAAGGTTCCGACCGAAATTTGAATAAATTTTATGAAATTTAGTAATTTTTTTACTAATTATTTTTACATTAAATGACAAAAAAGTGAAGTGGCTGTAATGTTTAAAATACATTAGTATATAAATCTATGTTTTTTTGCCATCAGTAATTTTAGTTCAGTGGTAAGATGAAAAGACTTAAGGCGAGCCATTTTAAAATCTTTTTGATGTTTACATTCTAAATGTTTATTTAAAATAATAAAATTTAAAAGTGTATTTCATCACCTTTCAAAATCAGTTTTTAGTTTTCGGATACTATCAGAAATATTCTATTTATTTTGATTTTAATAAGAAATGGAAATACAAAACTTCTTCGAATTTCTGACAGCTTCTTTAGGAAATATAACGGTCAATATATCAGAGGCTTGAAGAGCCAATAAAAATTCAGTATAATGAAAAATAAATAAATAAATAAATATAATATATACATATTTTATCGGGATGTTCTATATTAGCACCGTCCGAGTATACATTTAGGCACAATCAAGTTTTAAAAATAATTCACCAAAATTTGGTAATTAAACATAACTTGATTGACTGCCGTAATGTAGTACCATATTATGAATACGAACCAAATTCATTTTTAGAAAACGAATTTTATAAAATATATTATGATAAAACTATACTAACAGACCGAGCGATTAGTCATAATAGACCCGATATAGTTTTACATGACAAAATTAAAAAAATAACTTATATCATTGATGTTGCTATTCCAAATTCCTGTAATATTCAAAAATCTGTTAGTGAAAAAATAAGAAAATACACAGATTTAGGAAATGAAATAAAAAGAATTTGGCATTCTCAGACTATAAAAATATTACCATTCGTTATTTCGGCTACTGGCATTATACCTAGCTCTCTAATTAAAAATTTAGGCGTATTAGATCTATCAAAAAATTTATATATAAAGATGCAAAAGTCGGTCATTTTGAATACATGTAGGATAACAAAAGATTTTTTAAATATTTATGTTGAGGGATCAGTAGGATTTATAGGCCCTGTTAGAAGTTCTACCGAGCCGAACCCTCTGATATGAAAATATCTGGAGACGGTGAATTTTTTTTCCCATTTGATATCTGGTGATTTGACGTGTTGTTGTTCTTGTATTGTTTTGTATTTATTTTACTTATATAATGCACTTACATAGTGTTGATTGACTAGCTGATCATTTGTGGAAAAGTGAGTGGAAGGGTTAAGTTTTTCCTTTGGGGAAGACTTAACCCGGACAACTAAATCGGAAGTAAAAAAAAAAGACTACGTGGGTGATCAAATATTTTTTTCTTTAGCTTTGCGATGGATATTTCTTTTTAATTTTTATTCAAATAGCGGAATAAAAGGCAAACATCTATAAATTTTTTACTTGCTCGACCTTGTGAAGAGTTTAATACCAGCACATTTTTTCCGTGTCGTAAAAAGTATAGCTTTGTTATTTTAATATCCTTATTCGATAATAATAGTAAAAAAAAACCTATAAAAAACAAGTCAGCCCCTGTGGACCCGTTCCCAGTAATAATATTCAGTTAAGTGAAGGCTCTCTACTCATTGAAAAAAGAACAGTAAAAAATATTAGTATAAATTTGGCCCCGTGCGAAGCCATATAACTCATGTAGTGAACAGTGAAGGCGCAGTAACACGTACGCCGTGTGAGAGGCTGTGTCAGTACACGTTGGCTCGGGTGCTGCTTGTTACTAGGGTAGCGCGGGCGTCTGGATGCCGGGATATGCCGGGATATTTTTTAGATTATTTGTTTTATTTAACTTTTTAATTCAGCAGGACTAGGAGGATAATTCAATCCCAGTCTACGATGTTTCATGATATTTGTTTCGTCATTATCGATTCATAAGATTCATCTTATCTTTATTGTCTTTCCGGACATCCCCGATTTCTTCTTACAATTCCTTTGCGCATTACATGCTGTTTGAATCATTAGATTTCTAAAGTGTTTTTACATTATTTAACCCGTTGACTTCATCATATCTTGTTCTATCCCGGCTACATATAATTTTAACTACAACTATTACATTATAAATATACTCTTTAATGTAATAGTTGTATTTATATCTTTATATATATATATTGTATAGCATGTAGTTGTATATATATATATATATCTACAACTATTACATTAAAATAACAGTGACACAAAAAAAATAATAATAGGTATGTACCTAATGATAAAATTAAATTAAAGCGTTATATGCAGCTGGGATAGTACGAGATATGATGAAGTCAACGGGTTAAATAATGTAAAAATACTTTAGAGATTTGATGAATCAAAAAACATGTAATGCGCAAAGGAATTGAAATAAGAAGTCGGGGATGTCCGGAAAGACAATGAAGATAAGGTGAATCGATAATGACGTATGTAAATATGCCAAACCTAAGGATTATTTATCATTCCATGGTCTCTGTCAAAAACACCTGAAATACATGTATAGCAACATAACCCTAGACTGTTTTTAATCCCTTTGTTTGAAAATTTCTCGGTGATATTGAAAAAATCAGGTTAAATATTAACAAGAAAATACCTAAAATACTAGAATTATGTGAAAAATTAAATACAAAATTCAAAAGGATAGGTTCAAAATATACCAGGCACGGCAAGATTATTAAAAGGTGCCTACTTGAATATTCTATGTAAGAAATAAAACATAATAAATCACTTTAGCTATATTAATTAATCACTTTAGTTTGGTAAATTTCTAGCAAGGCGACACTAGTAATTTATAATTTATAACTGTTTACATATAACTGAGCTCAGCGTGTTTTTGATTTAGTTTTGTATAAGTATTATTTTCTAATTTACGTAAAATCGTGCAAGGGACATAAGGGTCAGATACAACAGCCATAAGTTTTTTTTTTAAACTGCGACTCTTTCCCGGAGTGGAGACGAGTAGAAGCTAGTTGGGAGAGAAGGAGAAGCGAGGACGGGGAGAGAAGAGATATATAGGAGAGAGGAGAGTTTGGTTTGGTATGCGCGAAGGGCTCACGGCGGGTTAAGCCATGCGGTCGTATGGCGTACAGAGGGGCTTAAAATGTGGCTTAAATCACAACCCCTCGGAGGAATAACTGAATACTGGCCGCTATACGGCCTCCGCCTCGCTTCGGTTTACTCCACACTCCGAGGTCTCCAAATGGCCCCATTCATTAGCCCAGACGTTTTAATAACACACAATAAAAATATTTAAACACTTAATCGTGCCCAATATATTATTAGTATTGTTGTCGGTCGGGATATTTGGATGAAGCTGAAGTAGATAGGGACATAAGCGGGTAATTATTTGTTTTTATTTATTGACGATCTAACTTGAATCCGCTTAGCAGCGTAGGAATTTTAGGCATTTTCTAGAAAAAAAAAACAGATTCGTTCAGGCACAACTCTCAAAATGTGCGTGAGTATTTACTTGGATAGTAGGAATTAGTCGAGTTCCGAGTCTAATCTTGACGACCGCCCGTATTATTATTTCATCCCGAAAGTAGAACGATTTCACCTATTCTAAAGGGCGAACCTCGGGATGTCCGAATGGAGGCCGCTTGTTGGTTTAGGATAGAATTTAATCACTTTCATGAAACAAACGTGCCTTTTTTCTACGCATAAAAAAAACCTAATTGAAAATTTTCTTTACGACCCATTTTTCTAGCGGCTTATTCTATTACGACTGCCAAATTCCAACTTGTATTTTTACATTACCCGCTTACCGACCGCCAGTAGGTTTAAAAAGGAAAGGAGCCTTTCCTCAAAATGTACCCATTCTCTCCGCCCTTAATGAAAGCAATAAAGCGCTGAGATCTTTTGTAAACCGCCGGCGGCTTTTTTGTTCTGCGAACTTTTTTTGCGGTTTTCGCATGAAAGTTATCATCAAAGGTTAAAAAAATCCTTTTTCATTAGGAGCATAATAAAACTTTCCGCGAATGTTCTCTATGGACGATTCTGAAGCACAAAAATAGCCGTAAATTTGAATTAGCACACTTTTCCACGCCGGCTGATTTATCCCCGAACTATGAGCTTCCCAAAGTGCAGCTTGAGGATTGTTTTCTTTTTGCGCCCTATTTTATGTCAGAAAACTTTTGGAGTTGAGGCATTTTTCTTCTGGTATCACAAAACTAGCCAACATACTTCATGTCATGCTTTTCTGCTCTGGATTAACAAACTAAAGGCCAGTTGTTTCACAAAACTTAAAATTTTATCAATAAAAAGTTCTGTGAAAGTTCCATTCAACTTCTGTTTTTATCCATTATGGGCCAGTTGTTTCAAAGAAATTAAAAAATACTTTCAAAGCACTTAATAACTAACTTTCATATTTGATGAATTATCCAAGCTCTGTGAAAGAATAATTGGTCCTACCCTTTTATGGAATATGAACTAAGGAATGATTCCAGTCCAAATATTGTTTTCATCATACATCTCAGTCCATACCGATTCATTTTATTCCTTTGTAGTGTAAACAGTACAAATTATTATATTAATAAATACAATAATTTATTGATGAAATATCTAAAAACTAAAAATTACCAACAATATGTTTTCTCTCGTAGGTTTGTTCATGAAAACACTTTAATGTGTAACATTTTGGACACTTACTAAAAAAACTAATATTATATTAACTGTGAATAAAAATAATGTTAAAAACCTAAAACATAACTTAAATAATATATGGTGAAACAAACAATTTTTTAATAAAAAGTGACTGTTTAGTTGAAGTGATTTGAGACAAGTAGTAGTGACGTCAGAATGAAGCAGCAGATCACGTGATGGAGAAATTAAGGAGAGACTCCTCCCAGAACTGTGGGAGGAAATACTTCCAAATTCCACATACCTCGTGCCACATTCCCGTGTGGGCCATTGCCGTGTACTTCCTGTTCTGCTCAGGTAAGACCAATTATTCACAAATACCCTACATACATCGGACCTTGTACTACATATTTAAGGATCATTTAAATTTTGAAAACTTTATTTCATGGATGACTGTTTATGAACTGAAACACCTTTATAACTTTTTCCGCTTTTGTTAATGACCATACAGACTTCGCATTTTTTAACTAATTCTATGGCATCTAAGCCAGGATCAGGAATGAGCGTCATTGGCTTTGTACCATATTGCACATTTATAAATTGTACCAGCTCGAAGATGCCTGTCTAAAGGTGAAAAGGTTCAGGTGATTAACAAAAACGTGGAAGATAGTGATAAAGGTGTTTAATCTATAAAAAAAGTATAGTATTTACAGTTGTTTTTTTATTAAGTGACGAATTTTGTATCAATGACCTATAAATTACAGTTTTTTTTATATTTGATCTTTTGTTGATGAAGGTATTTTTTTACTGCATAATATTTTTTTATATGGTATGCTCACATTGGCTTTTATAAGCATATGACATACAATAAAATTTAGTGCAACGGTAATCACAGAGTAAAATTTGCTGTTTAAATTATATATAACCCATGCAGAACAATAATATTATGTTAAAAACTGTATTCTGTGCAGTTGCAATAATATACATGTATTATGGAATATATAATAAAATTATCAATCGTAGGGACAATTTTTTCACAAGTGTCATTTAATAATTTGGTTGATTCAGGTATATCGAACAATTCATCAAATTTTAAAGTTGATTTTCAAGTTTTGCGAAGTTTCTATTCAAGTTTTATTATTGTATCTTTATTGGCCAGTTGCTTCACAAAACTGAAATCACAACAGAACATGAATAGAACCTTCACAAAAATTGAAAATCAACTTTGAAATGTGACAAATTGTTCAAAATTTTGTGAAACAACCCATCCTGAGAATTTTTTATTTTGAATGGTTTGTCTTTCACCAATCAAAGAGTGGTAGACTTCAACGAGAATTGATATTTGAATGGTTTTTTCTGATTGTTTTTTAATCGGAATACTTTTTGTTGGGAATAAATTTAGATTTTCTAGATGTTACTCTTTCGCAAGTAATTTATTTATTTTGAATTTCACGCCCAGCTGGGGTTTCACATGTTTATTTTTTGAACACAAAATTGACTAAATGAGCATAACATCACAAAAATAAAATACTAACACAACAATGCAAGATGGAAAAAATAGTGGATTACGAATAGTGCAATAAATAAGTCAAAGCAGAGCTTGACAGTTTGTTTAATTAGATATGTTTTTCTGCTTATCTATATAATTTCTAATAAAACCTGTTTATATTTAATGATTGATGCGTTAAACATGTCAACGACATCCTTACAATCACCACCCAAATCCTGTTTTCGGCGAAGGAAATATACAATTTAATATACAACGAAAATAATAATGTATACTACATTATACTGTAATAAATTGGCTGGAATTAGATTAATAGGTACCATGTAGGTACCCAATTCGTAGAACCGTTAATGTAACAATATTTTTCTCTTCATATATAATCTTAGTGCTATTTTTTATTTTTATTATTTTGTTAAATTATAAACCTCAACCCAGGCTTGTCCTAGTGAGGTAAAAATTTCCAACGTAAAAAAGATACAACGTAAATAAACAATAAATAAATTGTGATTCCGTATTGGAGTTTCGGCCTAAATATTGCTTCGATGTTGGTTTGCGAGGTTTATGTAAAGATATCATGTTTAATAATTCAGGTCTGTTAATTATAGAATTTCCGCTTTTATATGAATTAGTTGAGTAATTAGTACCACTTTACCCTTAGTATCACTCAGGGCCACTTCCCCTCAAATCTTAAACAAGGTATCGTTATTCCTATACATAAAACAGGAAACAAGACTAATATAAATAATTACCGACCAATAACCCTACTAACAAGCCTATCAAAAGTATTTGAAAAAGTCATCAACTCACAGCTGGTAAGATTCCTCGTGAGCCATAAACTGATCTCAGAAAATCAATACGGGTTTCAAGAAAACAAGAGCACCTCGGACGCTATTGCCGCTGTCACAGATTTCATTGTAAAACACCTTGACAAAAGGAAAAAATGTATTTCAATCTTCTTAGATCTTTCCAAAGCCTTTGATACAATATCACACAGTAAATTAATAAACAAACTTGAACAAATCGGTATTACGGGAAACGAACTTAACTTTTTTAAAAGTTACCTTAATGAGCGCAAGCAACAAGTTAAAATAAATAACATACTTAGCAACACTTGTTCATCTAACTACGGTATACCACAAGGTAGTATATTAGGTCCGTCTTTGTTCCTGTTGTATATTAACGACTTATGCAACATTAATATTCAGGGGAAAATCGTTAGTTTTGCCGATGACACCGTCTTACTGTTTGAAGCTGACACTTGGCTAGCTGTCTACAAAAAAGCTGAAACGGACATAAGCATGGTAAAAAAATGGTTGGATATAAACACGCTCACACTGAACACAGAGAAAACTAAATATGTCACACCTAGTATTAATATTACTGGTCAACCTCCTGATGATGCCTCCATCAGAATACACTCGTGTTTGAATTCCGATGAATGTTGTCAGTGCCCCTACATTGAGCGCTCTACTCAGATGAAGTACCTCGGCCTCACCATTGATCCATATCTCAAATGGAACCTTCATACCCAAATAATTGCAAACAAAATTAGAAAAACCATGCACTTTTTTAGAATCATACGAAACTTTCTCGGCTTTCAAGACCTGAAAATGATTTATTTTGCAGTCTGCCAATCTATTATTGAGTATGGTATCATAGCATGGGGAGGCGGCACTTCATTTGCACTAGACCCAATCATAAAGGCTCAGAAAATAATTTTAAAAATAATTCTAAGGCTACCTATAATTACAGACTCAAATCTAATTTTTAATATTATGAATGTATTCGATGTTCGGCAGCTATATGCAAAAACTATCTTAACTCATCTATACTCAAATATAAATAATTACTACATAAAAAGTTCAAATACACGATGTACTCGAAGCAATAATAAAATCTTATTACAAATTCCGAAAACACATACTACGTTTGGTCAACGAAATTTTAAATACTTTGCGACAAGACTCTACAACATTCTTCCAGACAGCATAAAACAATGTGATTCACAAAAAAATTTCAAAGATAATGTAAAAATTTGGATTAAAAATAAGAATAGGGCCTTTACCGGTGCATTCACCCAAATTTGCAGTTATTGAAGTCACCACATTACCACCACATTATTGAGCGAATACTTCTTAATACAAGTATAGGTATGTTCAATGGTATTAGGAACTAACACAAATAATTCTGCCTCAACACAGGCTAGCCTAGTGAGGCGGTATTTGAGAAACCACAACTGTGCTTTTATTGTCTATTTACCTTCAAAATATTATGTTTGTATAAATAGTTCTTAATTTTTGTTAAATTTATAACCTTATATATAAAAGTTACAAATTAATGTACACCTTAACATATATGCATAGTTGTAATGTGTAAACTTTCCTAAATAAAGATATTATTATTATATTAATTAATTATTCTATTTTTGGATACTTTTTATGAATTTAATTGACACATTAGAAAATCATAACTGACATATTCCCTGTAATATCCTTTCTGAAGTTAGTAAATCCTAAGAATTTAATGCAATCAAAATACTGGTTTTCGTTCTGTAATATCAGACATGAACCTTTTAATTTTAATATTTGATCGAATCCATCAAATATTCTTCAAGCGTCTAGATAAAGAAATTTTATTATGATTTTATATACGACGTGTTGATATTATTATTCAAATATATTCACGGTATCTACGGTCATATCACAATATATGTTTGTCAAAACAAAAGGTTCCTGACTAATTTCGCCAGGGATCAATGAAAATCCGCACGTGCGGGTTTCGTTTGACGGCCTCAATGATAATTTATTGCTCTGGTACTGATCAAATAATTATTAATTGTTTTATGGCCGGCAGTTTGACACGAGAATTTATGTTTTAACCTTTTGTGGTCCTTCAAACTCAGTGCCTCCGATATTGATTGAAAAAATCCCACTCAGAGTGTGTTCACATTAATCTATTCAAGCCGCCAAATCCTGAAATCATTTCATTCAACATTGTTTGTAAACCCATAGAAAATTTAAATTATTTTTTTTATTTTTTAAGATAAAAGAAATATACATATTTCACTTTCTTAACATAAAAATACACATTAAAATTTTTTAAATTATATTGTATTCTTTCAGCAGTACATTACTCACTAACCTTAAGAGCATACAGTTTTTTTTTTAATATATTCAATCCATTTACTGTTGTTAAGCCTTCAAGAAAGATATTTTGTCTCGTTTAGTGTTCATGTACTTGTGATGTTTTCATAAATGTTGTATTCGTGCGTATTAATCAATTTTGGATTTTGTGGATTAATTAATTCATTTCAAATATATCTATCTTAATATGGACTATTTACGTAAGGATACATCAGATACACCCTTGAGGTGATTTTGTACAAAAACGGCACTATATAAATCATCAAAATATTATTATTTATTATTATTAGAAACATATTTCTCCGTTTTGAGATATATATATAAATGATACTTTTTGCTTGTCATCTTATATATTAAGCAATTCATTAAAAGTTATCACCAAAATATAATATGATAGAAAATTATCTGCTGACATATTGAAGACACTGACATATTATACTGCTGATATTGAAGAATTATCGTCATTCACCAAAACTAATATATAATTTTGAAAAAAAAAACAAATTATTTATCTCCGCGGGATTTTCTTTTGTTAGTGGACAATGTAATGGGTGAATGTTTTTTATCGGGTCGACCGCGGAATAAAAATAATATCTGATTCTCCTATTAAACGGATGTTTGTTTGTATTTTTGTATAGCCCAAACAATAAATAGGTACATGCAGAAACCGACTCTGCGGCCAAGCTGAAAACTTGGCCGGATTAGAAAAATAATTAGTTAAAAGCTCTCATAAATATGAATATCGATCCAGGTACGAGATTGGCTTACAAAATAAGGTTAACTGAAAAACATGGTTTTTTAAAAAGGTTAAGTAATTGTATTATATTAAAAGTATCGAACGCCACGCCGCGATTAAACCTTTATTATTTGCGTACCTAATTTAAAATTATGAAAATAAATTAATTATTTATCTATCTAATCTCTCACCAGTGATATGCAGTTCACAGAGGCTAAAAAACTGTAACACCTTGAAGAAAATATTTGGATTCCTGACATTTTTGAAAAAATTAAATTTTCCAAAAAACAATATTCAACTTTCAACTCAAATATTCGACGAATTGGTTCATTAATTATGATCCAAAAAAAATTGCGAACAGTGCACGCCTCTGGATACCACTACTACCATTAGGAACACACTATCCCTAACAGATATAAGGTTAACTCAATATGGCAGACAGAGTATTTCACCCGCAGCTTTGTTCAGCTGTAATAAACAAACATTATTACATTTTTCATGTTTATTTTTCTAAATATAAACTAAGTTACTCCATGTTGCTCTGTAACTACGTTATTCACCGTAATTATTTTGTTTTCTTGTTATTAAAAACATTCATTGAACTCCTTTGTACAACTTTCTATGATAACATCTATTGTATGTACCTGCTTATATCGTTCACACTCAGTTTAATATGTTTTGTACCAAACACAAGTAAATCTTACTGATAAACGTGTTTCAAATTTTACACAACTGATCCACAAGAATTTTCCTCACACTAATGGTTATTTATAAATTATGTAAAATTTAAAACACGTTTATTAGTAAGGCCGTTATTATGGAACTCCTGAATAACTTACGTAGAACAATTTATACAAATAAAAGCCTTCAAGGCGTGATTAAATAAATAAATTTATTAATTAATCGTCAATAGAGTATTCAGAGCTTAAATAATTAAAATACCGTACTTCCATTATGAATACCCAATAATATACGAAAAAAGCCTTACTAGTAAGCTCAAGTTAATCAGTTTTCTCAACTTCAATCAATCCTTATGTTCAGTGTTGCTGACAAGCACATTATTTAACCTATGTTTTTCAAATGCCTTTAATATTTCAATATTGATACTTATTTTTAGAAACTTCCCAAAGTTTAGCAAAAAATTGATCGAATAAACACTTTAAGTGGGTGCCACACTTTATATATCCGATTAGTAAGTCGTTACACAATATTTAAACACCCACTCTAAGCAATAAGTCTGGAAGAAAATATTTTTAGTTAACACTTTGCCTACTTATAACAAAATGAGTGAAAAATCATTTCATTCATAAATTGAGTTTAATCATTGAATAGTAATATTAAATAAAAAATGATTTAAATTATCACATTACCTAAAAGGTATTACGACGCAAACTAATATTGATATTACTTACTTTTGAGTGTAATATTTTCCAGTGTATAAAATTTATAAAAGGCCAGTAAATAAAAAATATATTTGTAACCTTAAAAGTATACCTCAAAGATTGTCGTGTTTTGATTGATCGTGGTAAGCTGTTATTTTCACGCCAGAAAGCTTACTTTAAAAAGTGTCAAAACCAAAATTACTACATTGGAGTTGATTAAATGAATCTCGCGGCCTTGTACTATTTTGTATAATACGAAAATAAATCTGCACTATGAATTACAACATTAAATTATTATAATTTTCTCGGTTCGGCCCTACTTTAATTGAGAGTACTTAATCCAGTGATTAAAGAACTATAAAGAATATGTTTTGTTATTTTTAATGGTAAAATTGATTTGAAAGTCAGGTTGGGTTGAGTATATTTTTTTAAATGTAAACCTGAAAAAAAATCTTTGCTATGTAATTAAGCAGTTATTAAAAAACATCACAAAGTACAAAATGCACATATTGTGAAATAAGAATAAATGCAGACAGATTGGAGGGGAATGAACTTTATTTGAATGTTTCAAAACCCTTAGGCGAAGGGGTCTGTACTCCCGATTACTTACGATTGTTAGAGTTAGAGGGAGCGCGCTGATATTAAAAAAAACTATATTAATCAAGCGAAAATGGTGAAAATTTTTAATAAAACACGATTCGTTTGAAATATAGCAAAAATATCTGGAGGAATGCTAATGCAAAAGTTGCATATAAAGATACACTGTGAATTTTTCTATACTTATAACTTATAAAATAAGAGAAAAAACGTGTTTTAATACGTTTCGGAGCACAATACCGTTTCGGCTTAAAAATGTAGAAATATTAACTCGAAAAACATTTATTTTTATTTTTTGAATGTTTTATAAATGGGTACAAATTTGGAATGCGAGGGCTTTAACTAATATCTTGCATTGAAAATCTAGCCTACGCACAGCTTCTAAATTTATCTACCTGCGTTTCTTTTTTTAAAAAAAAGAACATGAAAAATTTCCATTTTCAGACTTCAGAAACTTATTTTTTCTCACGATCATATTCGGAAAACTTTTTAAATTTTCAATGTCAAAAGATATAGTAAAAAAACACATAATAAGTAAATGTAAATTCGTTTCACGAATATGTACCAGCGTGACTTTAATTCAGGTGAATTTCATAGGCTGAATTAAATTCAAGGTTTCATATTACAATATTACGTTAGGGGTTCACCAGGTCAGATCTTTCGGTAGGATTTTATCAAATTTAAGATAAAATCATCCTCCCCGTTCCTATGAGCCAAAGCTTAATGCCGTCCCTTCCGTCTCCTCGTGGCTTGGCGCCAACTCTTATTCTTTTACTAATGTCCGCTTTACAAATGGCGAGATATGCATCACTTCAGTTTATTTCCAACATTTGTTTACTTGTTAGCTACATAATAAATTTACTTAATGCGTTGGTAACCAAATTGTATTTCTGTAGTATTTCCCGTATTTACTTACGTTATTTATAACGTGACATCAATGTGAGAAAATACACTAATGTCTACAAGATGGTGAAATAACTAAAAGTTCTTTCTAAGCTTTCTTCTAACAACTTTCATTAGCAAACATACTCCATACAAAAACTTTGTATGGAGAAACCATACGAATAACCAATTAAAAGTTTTATATTGAAAACAAACTGTTGGCAAATCAATGATTTGATGAAGTCAGGTTATTTATAGACATTTTATTGGTTATTACAAAAATAATTTTTGAAATAACCTAGTGTCTATATAACCGTACCAAAATAACGTTTGTTTTAGATAGAATTAATTGGGTATCAGACGAGCTGACGGGACAGATTATTAAAAATATATGTCAGAGTCTCATTTTAACAACTTTCATTAGCAAACATACTCCATACAAAAACTTTGTATGGAGAAACCATACGAATAACCAATTAAAAGTTTTATATTGAAAACAAACTGTTGGCAAATCAATGATTTGATGAAGTCAGGTTATTTATAGACATTTTATTGGTTATTACAAAAATAATTTTTGAAATAACCTAGTGTCTATATAACCGTACCAAAATAACGTTTGTTTTAGATAGAATTAATTGGGTATCAGACGAGCTGACGGGACAGATTATTAAAAATATATGTCAGAGTCTCATTTTAGTAACGACATTTTTAAAAATGTGTCTCAAAAATATCAAATTGGCATAAAGTTTAATTGGTTTTGAGGCGAACACATTTGTTTCAGAAAATGTCTGCTCGAAAATAACTGTGTTATCGGGTCAAGGAAAACGGTTTGTATTAGTAATATTCTCCGAAGTTGTTTAATTAATGTTTAAAATCAAAATGATTTTTAACATTCAGTAAATTAAGCTATCCAGTTCCAATGTAAAAAAAATAAAAGTATTTAATTAAATTGTGAATGAAATTTAAGGAAAAGTAAAAAAGATTGTAGATAATTTGGGAGGCTGTTAGGAAGTATTGGTACCGCATCTAGAACCATTTATTGGATAACCAATACCTCTGCCGTAAGTCATTACAAGTTGGTGACTTAGTAGGGGTGCCCGGGTTCATGGTGGAAACGTTTTTCTGGGTGTTAACGACAGATGTCCACCAACTACGTGGCAGGCTGGATCAGGAAAGACTGTTGAGGGAGACCCTTTGACCTTTCTAGCAGGACTCTCTGAGAGAACACCGCATTGCATCGCAGTGGGATGGATGGATTCATTCGTTCGTCATTGCTAGACATACTGGTCTCCAGATTCCTACCCACCTTTCATAGCTTTTGCCTTCCCAGAACTTCCTCCCCTTCCTTTCCTAAAAATACCTTCTACACAGCATCTCCAACGAAGACATAGGCCATGACGGAAAATATTTTACCTTGGGTCTCCTGAAAGGATCTCGGGTAGCAATCCGAAGGTCGTGGCTTCAAATCCCGGCATGCGCATGAAAATTTTATTTGATTAATTGGTGCCACTTCACAATTCATTTATTTCAAATAATGTAAAGTATAGGTCTATGCGACAATTTCTAGAGTCGAAGATACTCTTAGTATCGCCCGGCGGAAGACCACCATTGAGAATTGAAAATTTAGTTGAAATGGCTACCTCAGACCAGATCTGAATAGCCAGGTATTTCCCACACCTTCCTCTTCCTCATCTCCTACCTCTCAACACTTCAGCCTCACAGCATATCCAATTAAGGATGCCATAGTCTCACTGGCTCCAGACGGTTGGCAGCAGTTGGGACTCTTGTCAAATTGAAAAAATACAGTTTTATTCAGTGCGATTACTCACATGAAAAAATCTCATGAAAATTGATAACTTTGTACATACCAAATATTTTTTAGATGAGATCAAATTTTTATCTACTCCTTTGTAATATTTTGAATCTCAAACAATGAGTACTCAGCAAGCTCTCGTTCACTCATCTATCTATCCAACAATGTTTGTAAATCCTCCACAACACGCACTGTGATCCCTTCAACAATCATTTTAGCATTATTTATTTTTAAAAAATCATGTTTTTATTGCGTCGTGTTGAAAGCACGTACTGAGGATTGTAGGACGGATCGTGCGAGGCTGCGCGGGTTAGGGCGGGCGGCAATATTAAAAACACGTTTGTACTTTAACGTGTAATCCCGGTCCGGCGAACAATTAAATTTACGCGCCCCATTAAGCCTCTCCCGCAGATATATTACCGAAGTTTGGCTGAACAACAACTAACTGTACCAGCTACCAGGCTAGGCACAGGTACACGACAGAAACGAGGGAAATTTGTGACATAAGTTTGAAGGTACTCGACAGAAGACAAAAATGAGAAAAAAAAATTAAAATTTATGTTTAAATTGAAAACATTTCTTGTTGAACTCAATAAGAATCTCAGTTTTAAAGGTACAAAATAATTTGATATTAAAACATTTTCATAAAACGACTAAGATGCTTAAAATAATTAAATTACTTTTTAAAATAACCCTTCTTTAATGATACCTTTTTAAACACTTAAAAAATTTGATTTCATATTAATTTAAGTCTCATTTTCTACAACTTTCTTACTTAACCTATTTAATTTAAATACCGCATTAGAGTTCTAACTGCTCTCAACCGTATGGAGCCAGTGAGACTATGGCATCCCCAATCGGAGTATGTTGTGAGGCTGGAGATATTGGGGAGGGGAAGGATATGGGAAAAAGAAAGGTGGAGAAGTACCTGGCTATTTAGATCTGATCATCAAACACGGCCTAAGCTATTTCAAGCAACGTTTTAATTTTGAACGGTGGTCTTACACTAGGGCGATAGTGGAATAGTGGATCTGGAACGTGCCGCAAATATACTATGTTTTAGTTTAATTGAGTCAATTGTGAAATAACCCAAATTAAAAGGCCAGCTTGTAGGTCAAGAGCCTTACCCCTCGACCGCGGACACCTTCAAAATTACAGGTTATATGTATATTTCATTTCATAGTGTATTTAATATATTTTTAAGTTATTTGAGATTTATATCAATGGGAATCATAAAGATCAATGCGATAATTGTTGACACAACGCAATCTGAGAATATGAGAATTAATATGTAAATAAATATAGCTGAATTATTGAAACATTAAAGCACTATTCTTACAAATTCTTAATAAACCTGTATGTTTCACTTCTCACTAAAATATTTCAAACACATACATACTGCAACGTCAATATTTCCATTACATTCGTGCTTGGATTGTTTGTAAAACATTAAATCATGATATTATATGGTTGTAAATTTATGTTATTTGTATTTTAGCGTATTTACTCTAACACTATTTTTAGATTCAACGATAATATTATTTTAACTCAAAATGAATAAATTATTCATAATACATATAAATTTTTGGATATATTAACCCACACAAAAACAGCGTCTTAAAATGCTCCCATCACCTGATTTTGATTAATATTATAATTTTATACCTTCTTATTGTACAAAAAAAAACACATTCTAACCTTTGTAAAAATAATCTGTAAAAAGTAACTAAAAAAATAATGTTGATAAAAACATTGCACTTCACCACTGCCTTATTTGGCCAATTCAAAAACCGAAATCAAAAGATTTTAAATTCAAACATTTTTTTCTCACAATTCATTGATCATTTGAGTACAAAGAATGCACTCTAGAATATTAATTTATAGCAGGCTATAGAAGGCTATATATCTAGTAGGCTATGGATAGTATACATAAATCACATTTGTTTAATATCGCTCCAAGTAGGTACTTCAAACAGCACTTTTAATGTAAATAATAAGCAGAAATTACGCTTTATTAATTAACGAGTTTTTAATATTTTTTTCATGAATCCTAAAAATATGTGATAAACAATCAAATATAGATGCATTCAATGGCTTTCTAACATAATAAACAGTTTGTATGTCTTCATATTAAGTTTTGCATATATCATTTTTTGAAAGAGGTCGGGTAATTTCCAAGCACTTAAAAATTTCCGAGCGATCAAGGCTAAAATTGATTATATAGCAGAACGCTCCAGTGGTTAAGTACAATTCGCTAGTTACGCCGTTCAAATAAAGAAGATGTTTCAGGAATGATGAGTTTTAGTTTTCCCTTTCTTTATGGGGTGGAGTAGGATACCAACAATTTCATACCCCCACCACCAATATATCACACCACGCGTTATGCGGTTAAAGAACGCATAACGCTAACCGTACAGGGGGTTTTATTTCTCTTTTATACACCTCACAAAAGCTCTCACAACTGCACTGTTTTAAAGCAAGAGAACCATATTACCACACGTTTAGATACGTTGTAAGATGAGTTGTAAAGGGACTTGATTCATGCATATTAACATTATTGAAAACTTGTATTAAATTTCTAGATAACTGCTAACTAACTAGTATTGACAGTGAAGTTTGTTACTAAGTACGGTTAGTAAATACCAAACAGATCACTTCACTTCTGTAATAAAACAACTACTACATGACTGTATTTTTTTCTTAGCTTCTCATCTGCTTTTCCTTACTTTATTTCTTTTCTATTTCTCTCATTTATTTTTCTTTCGATTATTATTTTTTTCTACTTATTATTTATTTACGTTAATCTTATTAAATTACTTAAATTATGTTTAGCTTCTCATTTACTTAAAGATGTTAAAATTAGATCAAATACTGCCACCACGGAAAAGGCTCAGCTTTGATCCAAGATAGTTTGGTGACTTAGCAGGGGTCCCCGGGTTCGTCGGGTGAGGTGTGTTCAGGATGCGCCTGCCCACCAGTTGCATGGCACGTAGATCGGGAGAGGCTGGTTTGAAGAGACCCTTTGACTTCTCCAACTAGTCTCTCGACCCATCGCCTTGCGCCGCAGTGGGATGGGTATATTCATACGTCCGTCACTCTTGGACATTCTTATCTCTAGATTTATACCCAATCTATCTTGTTTAGAAAATAAAATACTAAAAATGGCTCAACACCTCTTACCAATACTTATCAGTTTTGCCAAAAACTCAAAATAAATAAATTATGTAATTTTTCTCATTTGAGGTTGTTGTATTCTTATTGATTATTAGCGTCTTCCATTTATCCTATTTTACAAGTATTTTTACCTCGATTTTGTATTTCTTTTTCATTTATGTTATTTTTTAGGTGAGCTCTAAGAAATTGTAAATCCTGTAAGCTTAACCCTTTGTACGGGATTTTATTTTTATTTTCGTGTCGCCCCATAAAGAAATTTGGATTTTGTAAATCCGAGTTTTAGAGATATCTAGACACAATAAGAGGAAAATAATACATGTAGGCAGGCTGGAAAAACGATTCGTTCTCATTGTGCTGACATCAAACGTGAACGTGCGTAGGTAGTAGTTCTAGAAGAGTTACTAGCCTGAAAGGTAATTACAGATTTTCTGCCCACTGTCACTGTCACAATAAGATATGCACATTAGCATAATTTGGGAGTCGGGTATGGGTACCGCCGCCCCGGCAACCATCTATTGGGTAACCAACATCTCTGCCATAGGTCACCTAAAGCGGTTTGCTACGTCTAGTGACATTCAGTTCATGGGGGGGAGATTTATCCGGGATTGGCGGTAGATATGTTTGTCCACCAACTGGCAGGCCGGATCGGCATAGACTGGTTAGAGAGATCTTACGACCTCTCCAATTGGAATTTTTCGGAACTTCGTCTTGCACCGCAGTGGGAGGGATGGATTCATTCGTCCGTCACTCCTGGACTCACTAGCATCCAGATTCCTACCCACCCCCTGTACCATTTTCCTTGCCAGAACTTCCCCTCCTCCCTTTTCTAAAAATACCCCACACACAGCATCCCCAAAGATGACATAGGCCCTGAGGGGGAATTATTTTCCTCAGGGCCTCTTGTGTTGGGAGCTAATGTAAAAACAAAAAAAGATAGGCATTGATTGACCTCCAAGAGTTTACATCGCTACTTTAATAAGTAATGTTTGTTTCGATATTTTAATTATAATAATACTTGGATGACTTGTATAGCGCCGTTTTTGTGCAAAAACACCTCAAGGGCGCTGTACAAACTTATAATACATTTCTAAAGCGATCTATGTTATTACTTAACTATTTATGGAGAAAATATACAGTACAATACTTACCTGGTAGGTCACTTGAGATTAACACTTAATTAACATTATCTAATTGTTTGTTGACGAAATTTAGATACAGAATTTAGGACCTAATTGAAAAATTGAATATAACTGGACTTTCTCTTGGGATTGGTGTATTTAATTTAAGGGTACGACAGCTTAAAAAGGTAAGTTTAACGTCATGGCCGAAATAACAAAGTGGTTTAGTAAAAAACAAACAAACACTGTCTCTGAAAGGTGAGTCAGAGGTGTCAAAATATTCATCATCCAACCCCTCCCCCACTCGAAATTTACATTTATGATATTACTCATCCCTCTATATGTATTAAAAGTACCCTTCGCTCTCCTGTGTTCTCCTGCGTTATTACTTTAGCAACGACAGTTTTGTATACCACATTCGGTGACCGGATAAATCATCAAAATGATAATTCATCACATCTTTAAAAAGTTGTATAAAGTCATGGAAAGTGATGAAACTAAAACTTTATTAACTGTGTTAAGTAGGTTAGGTTAGGTTATGTTAGGTTTAAATTATTATTTTTTCATCGTTTTTCATGACTTTATATCACTTTTTAAAGGTGTGTTGAATATGAATAGTCACTGTGTTGAGTTATCATGGAACTACAACATTCATACGGAGAATTGGAAGATAGCACTAAAAAAGGTAAAAATTACCCTATAAAGGTATAAATTACCCAAAATTACACAAAAGGAGGCTATATACGTCTCCAATAAAATTGATGTTAAAATTATCCAATAACTTAAATAATGCATTGGTTCTGTTTGAACGAGCTAATCATTTATTCGTGTTGACGCTTTTATAACTATATTGTATGCACATTCATTAATAAAGTAAAAGCGTATATGGGCGTGTTTTATAAATAAATACTTGCAAGCGATAATTAGTCGCTAAAAATATCCATACAAATTGAAAATATTTCCCGATTAAAAATAAATGCAGCTGACGAGAATTGAACCCGCGCCTTCTGATGTCTGGCCTCTGAAACCCCTGAGCTATGTCAGCTTATTTCCAACTAGTAATTCAATCAACAATTGCTGCTTATTATATTTTTTGAATAATTTAGTGATTAAAACCTCAAATTGTAATATTTAATTATTGAAGACAATATAAGGGATTCCTAAACAAAAATCTGAAACAGAAAAATCAGAAATGATACGGTCACATCTAGGACTCGAACCCAGGACCCGTGCCTTGCCTTGTCAGGTTGAATCTTACATACATAAAGAAAGTTGCCAATAAAAATATATATGTACAATCAAACAATTGTAAGATTATTTATTTTTAAGAGGGCGATATTTTCAATTTGTATGAATATTTCATTCAACTAATTATTATTGTCTATAATAATTTGTTATTCTTTGCGCTATGCATAAACATTAGTTTATCAATAAAAAAAAATTAAAATTCAATTATTGTGGGATTTAAAAAAGTTGTGGTTAGGGATTTGGAAAAATAAATAAAAAGTTGAATATTTTACCAGAGTTGACAGCCTTGCCATTTGAAATAGCTGATTTCTTTTGGGTGATATTGTGAGGTGAAATTATAAGTTAGTTTAATAGGTAGCTATTTATCTAGTTAATTAAGTAACCTCGTTTTTTCGGCAGTTCAACGCCTAAATGTAATTTTGGCGGTGATATACTAAACCTATACAAACCGAAATAAACTCATTTCGCAGCTTTTGATTTTCCTCCTTTCACGACAATCTCTAGTCATTAAACAAACATAAATACTTTTCAAAACAAGTCCCAATTTTTAATTATTGTGGTCCCTCAACAGGGAAAAAATAAATGTTATTATTTAGAAAATATTAATTATTGTTAAAATTTTTTTAAATAAATAAAACAGGTTAACATTTGCATTTCACTGAATTTTTGGGAACGAAGTAAGATCTTTCCACGATTCCACGGAAATGTTTATTCTCGTGTTGCTGAACAGATTTATATGTGTTTAGACCAAACTTTCTCAATTTCAGATAAAGTCTGAATTTGTAATTGCTTGCTTCAAACTAAAAATACATTACTTCTGAAGTCTACCTGTGAGGATACTTTGTTTACAAGATATCATGTACCCGAATTCAGAGAAATTTTGTCCAGTTAACTACCACGACTAAAACACTACAAAAATAACGCTTTTCAGAGTGCTATCATCCCGTAATATTTCTCTAAAGGCTACAAGTAACGCTTTACCACGCATAAATACAAAACGATTAGCGCACATTACATCACCTTTTATACACGGAAATACAGTTAACGCTATTAGCTACTGTGTGTTGAATACAGCAAAAACTATGTGAGAGAGTACGAATGGTGAAACCGTCTTTTGTTCTGCCTGTGACCGCAATTACCTCCTGCGTCAGCGGGGTCTAACCTTCGTCGAGGAACTACGTGCTATGTTGTTAATTTTCAACAGTTTAGCGTGTATCAAGAATATTGTGCTGTTTGCAGAGTGGAGCTAGGATTTTGGAAGTATTGAATACCTCCAAACAAATTTCATAATTAAATTTTGCTTACAAATAGGAAACACGATAAAGTGCTGCTATGGGATTTCAATTCAAAATGGAGTAATATAGGTGGTTACTATTTTATTTTAAAGAATGATGTGTTATATTTTGACACCCTATGCTAAAGTCGGTGTTGGTTTTGAATAGAATTGTGTAGAATACCTAGGCTATGCGATAAGTTTAATTTTATTTTCAATGATAATTTTAATCCGCGCTTTGTTGTAAAGTGATGCTTCACAAGTTTGTTATAAATAAACCATATAACATATTTTCCGTACAAAGCATATGATTTACCTACTGACAACTTACATTTATGTCACATCTACCAAAAAAATAATTTCACTTTTCTCACTACAATGTACTTACTACAACATGTAATACTTGCAATATTTTGATAACTTATAATTAACTACAACAACATACTGTACACTTTTCTCCCAAACACAAATCAATACTTCTATGGAAGAGTAGTATTCAAATCCTTTAATATATAAAAATCTATTTCTTTAAAAAATAAATAAAAATTACTTTGCAGTTTTGCAAAACGATGCGGTGTTTCCTCAAAATATTTTTGGGTATAGTTATTTAATCCGCCTAGTTCTCTATGCAAGATACTCTGCGACGCCTTTAAGTTTAAATTTCTTGAGCTATTCATTAGTAGTGTGACATTACAAGCATTGTATTATAATGTGGGTGTTGAGATTTCGATAGTCATGTGGTCTGGTCTACCCTTGTCTTGCTTCTAATACGCTCGTAATCTGTCTCCCAATGAGCGGAGTCCAGTGTGTCTCTTTATGTAAGGGAAATTTTTCACGTTCTTATGTGTGTTCACGTTTCCGCTATAAACCTAAGAATTGATAGTCCGCATTTTTAATGGATACACGTTTTTAGAGGTAGCAAATAATCTTCTTATTTCTAAGAATGTGGCTTAGCGTTTGCTAAACGTTACTGGAGAAGCAGTAGACTTAGAAAACTCTAGAAAAATTAAAAATAGTGGACAGAATAGACATCTCTGGTCAGTTTTGTATAGATTTTGCTCTGCAGGTAAGTGATAATGAATAACAGTCATCTTTGCTTTAATAAGCTGGATTTATCCGAATGATATCGTTTGACAAAAGAGGGCACCACTATTCCTGTTTAGTCGATTCACAAGACTAAAGGATTAAAATATTTTTGTCACAATACAGTGACAGTACTTTAGAATTACAATGTGTCAATTCTTTGTTATTCTAAATTCTACTCTCTTGAGAGCTGGTTGTGACAGATTATAATTCCATAGTGCGAATGCAAACATTATTGTGCCGATTGCCGTCCGCTGCCGAATTTTGAGATTTAAGGAATCGCAGTAAACTCAATGCAAGTGATATTTTTGGTGAGTCTTCTGTTTTTATGTATTTGGTGGCTGGATTATAATTTGTTACTTTTCCTGCAGAGTAAATTTAATAATCAACCCATTTTTTCATAGGGAATTAATTATTCCCTGATGGTCTGTGTGACTTACAAGCCAGATCATCACCAGTTACAATACCTTATTTTCTTTCGCGCTCAATTCGCAAGATTGTAAATATTTTATATAAAGTTTTTTTTACATTAACCCCACATAGGAGACCCAGAGGAAAGTAATTTTCATCAGGGCTTATGTCATCTTTCGGGATGCAGTGTGGATGGTTTTTTTTAAGGCAAGGAATGAGAGGGAGTTCTGAGATTATGAAAGGCATAAGGGTTGGGTAGAAATCTAGGGATAGGTGTGTCTTGGAGTGACGGACATATGAATATATTCCTCTCACTACGGCGAAAGGAGATCGGTCGAGAGACCAGTTGGAGACGTCAAAGGGTCTCCCAAACCAGCCTCTCCTGATCTGGTACGCCACGCAACTGATGGACAGGAGCATCTTCAACACACCCCACCCGATGAACCCGTGCACCCATGCTAAATCACCAAGGGCCAATTGGGCGTTGGTTATCCAATAAATGGTTCCTGAGGCAGCGGTGCCCAAACTTGCCTCACAAATTGTGTAAATATAATTAACTACCTACCAAATATTTTTATTCCTCGATAGGGTTTTCTCATAAAAGATATTCGGAAGTAATATTTTTTTTGTAATTTCTTAATTAATTGTGAGCATGATAGTTATAAAATAATTACAATTCACTGGGAAATAAAATGTCGGCGAGTGCGTAAAAATACGCTTGTATAGTAGAGTACGGTATTTAAATCATCCACATTATACCGGCAACGTAAACTAAGTTTAGTGCTTACTTTGGTTGCGCTTTTTATTATTATTTAATTATCTGACAGCATTCCGCTGATGCGCTTACATCTGATTTCACAATAAGTCACTACACATAACACTAATCGATGTGTTTTAAATTTTAAAATAAGTTAATCCTTTCTTCTCTCCAGGCTTAAAATTAGCTAACACGTTATGTACGGGTATTTGTAGTAGGTTGACATGGTTTTTTTTTTACTATATAATATATAGATATTATCTATACAGGGGAAAGAGATATTTCTTACTTGCTTCAACCAGTGATTCTGTAGCTTACCTGCACTAAGAATTGATGGCATTTTTTTATTAACCTAAAACATAAGAAATCAGTAGGCATTGAAAAGTTTCGGAAGTGGGTTGGGCCTAGCAAGTGACCAGTGACGACATGATAAATATTTTTTTGCTGGCATTTGAAAAAAAATTTTTTTTTTTCATACATATATATGAAAAAAACTTTAAAAATATCTTCGCAGACCACAATGCCATGTATACAATATTTAACTTTAAAAAATATGCTCAGGAATCACTGGTTAGTTGGTTAGGTAAGTGACTTAACAACCTGTCTGAATAATCCATGATCTCTAATAATTGTATGTTCTTTTGCCAATGTAAGAGATTCTTTAGATTTTAAAGAACCCACCACCTAATAACGTTTCCCGTGAACCAGTCATTTATGTTTTCCACGGCGAACTGGAAAACGCAAAAAAGTGAAAGTTCGGTCACATACATATAAGAACCGGAAAAGTAATTGAATATGAAGAAACTTTTGTGCTTTTAAAAGAAGAAAAGATTTCATGAAATTTTATTCATCAAAATAGTGTGGTAAAATGGGGTGAACTGATATAAATCCCTTTGTTGCCGCATGAAGTAAAATGGTGAGTTTTAATAAAACTCATCACCGTTTGTTTTACTACTTGGCGAATAATAATATCCGTTGAACTGTTGAAGAGCCGAGTACATAATGGTGAAGGGTACTTAATGTATGTAAATCTGAAAGGCCAGAAATGTAAATCATTTAAATTTAATTAATTTTTTAAATTAATGTTTTTGCTTGTTTGTTCCGACACCCACCACGAGAAGCTTCTGTTGAACGTTTTCTGTTTGTTTTAGAAGGATTAGATTAATTTTAGAATACACATTGTGAAATACATCCGCCAATTATTATTTGTAAAAAAGCATTTGAATTTTTGTAACCGCCATCAGTTTTTTTCGATATGTAAACATTTAATTTCAGTACTCATTAATAACCCCTTCCTAAAACAATTTTATAATTAAGTTTATTATTAAGGCTTCTGACATAAAATATGTTTTTTCAATATAATTAGGTACCTACCTAATATTTTAATTCCTTAGTGAGGTTTTCTCGAGACGAATATTCAGAAATATATATTTTTTTGTAATTTCATCATAAATTGTGAATACGATAATTTAAAAAATAATTACAATTCAGTGGCAAATGTAATTTGTACGAGTCCGTAAATTGTCACCTTAGTGTTTAATTGACTAAGCAACCAATCAAAAAATATTGAAGAAGGGGACATTTTCTTTGTTTATTTCAATTAAATCTTATGATTGATGTTAAAAAGAAGCTATTTTCGTAAATGTTAAGGTTATTTTAATTTTGAGGAATTCTTAGTAAACTGACCAATTACCGTTTTTCGTACTTTATTTTTAGTTTTAAAATAGAGATTGAACAATTTGATTGTTGGTCGTTTGGATAATTGAACATTAGGGCGACGAAATATTATGTCCAGATAATTTTTTAGGTCTCAATGAAGTCACCCCTTGCTCTAATTTTTTTACGTTGATAATTTAGGTTCGTTGAGTCTATCTTCCTTTTGCCGTTCTTTCAAAGCTCTTGGTATTTATGTAAAACTTCTCTGTACTCTCTCTATTATATCTATCTACACCCTGTTCAAAATATGGACTGGATATTTGAAAATTATATTCCAGGAGAGGTCGCACATATGTTTTATATATTTATAACATCAGTGCCAGTGTAAGTTCAAGGAAGGCTTACCTGATTAAATAAAAAAATATTATACCAATCAGAAGTTTAATGTTACAAGACATGTTACCCCATTTTGCACAATAAAATATAGGCAACTATATTCCTAGCTTGTTCCATTTTTCTCAGTTTTTCAACATTTATAGACGAAAATTAAACTCGAGTAAAATGTGTTTAAATTTGCAACGTGTTAACAATATATATTTTTTAAGTTGTTGAATAATTTTTAATTGAGAATAAATAATCCTTCTTCAATTTTGGTACTCAAAAATTGATCGATAGGTACTTCCTAGCTTGTGATTACGATAGTGTTTTAATTTAATAATAACACGAAACTTTCTGATTGAGATCACTGCTTCGGTATTTAAGCCTAGTTGGGTTATATTAATTTAATCATAACTCCATTAAGTTTTCTGTCTTTCCGAGCGAGCAGGGGTTGCAACCCTCCGGGAATGAAATTACCTCTACTCAAATATGTATTGCTTTAGGCTTTCTCTGTAACGATCAAATTAACATGCAAATATAAGAAAACTACGTGGCACGTGAGTGTATGTTGATTCTGTTCCCGTTGTATCTGGTTAAATTTCTGGCAAAAAGTGTGTGAATAAACTATTCCTGCAAAAAACTACATTCCTTGAGTAATTGAGTTAGGGTTTCAATTTCGACCTAAGTATTGTGATTGTCGCACATATCCCTAGTATACCAACCCACCAAGAACGCGTGGGATTACGTTCTGATTTCCACGGTTGAGAAAGTAATTATAATGACAAATTACCAAATTTACGTATTTCTAATTAGGTTGTTGATTTAATAAATATTATTTGAATTATATTCTGCGCTAGTGAGAAATTAGCACGTTATTACTCCAATAGTAGATAACATTCAATATCCTTATGATAATGTCTATGGAAGAGAATACGTATTTTTGAAGCATTTCATGGCATTATGTAAAACATAAATTATCAACCGGCGACCCGCGAGCCCATTTAATGTGGCCCGTGGGCCATTCCGTAAGGCCCACTTGGCTAAATAAAATAAAATCAATAATCTACATTAAAATTATTGGTCTAACATTGAATAATTTAAAAATTTTCAAAGAACTTAATTTCATGGACATGTGGGACATAAAAGGAAATCAAAACAATGAGAGTTTTGATATTTATTTTATAATTGCAATTGTTCGGATTTTCGGGTGCTATGATCAAAATATGAAACAGTTTCCATTTTGTTTCACAAAATATTGAAAGGGAATCGCAATCAACTAAGACGTGTAATAAGTTCGGTAAAATTATTATGTGAGTATGTTCGGTAAAATTTCAGATTGATAATTTTCTTTTCTTTTTGCGTTGCTTTTGGCAGTTTTTTTAAGCTTTCTGTAAATTTTTTTATTAAAGGGTTGTCGTTTTATAAAATATGACGTTTAGCGAAATCCAAAAAGATTACTCGACGTAAATTTATTTAAAAACCATGATTAATTAAAAATGTACCTTTATTAAATAAATAAAAAAAAATAATATAAAGAAGTAATATTGTCAATTTGAATGTCCTAAACCGGGAATTTACTAATTAAATCCTCAAAGTTAATGTATTTTGTAAATTTTCTTAAATAATAAAATAATGTAGATATTATGTAATGCATAATATATTAATTTTCTAAAGCATTATAGGTACCCAGTTATCTTAAGATATCATAGATGTACATAGATGTTTTATCAAGCTGTACATATATGCCTTTCCTTTTTCGGCCCGAGAACTTATTGAAAATTGACATAATGACCCCCCGGTCGAAAAGGTTTTGCACCACTAGTGTAAGTCTTGATGAGTGAAAAAGTCATTCTTTTACTGACAGTTTGCAGGTGCACGATCTTCATAAATAAAGGGCAGTTAGTCTCTTGAGTTCGAAAATATTTCTAAATTTAGATGCCTACTAACAGGGGGAACATCATCGATAGATTCCTTCATCGTGTCTAACTTACATTTGATGCAAATTCACATGAAATCCTGTAGAAATAGAATCAACAATGTAAATCTGCTCTAATCACCAAGGTCGTGTTATGGACTTCAGAAGCAAGACAAATGTTAGCTCTGCCCCAGTACCGTTCTGACGTTCAGTCGTTATTAAATTGTCAAGAGCTAACGAGCTTCGTGTTATGAAAATCAAGCCGTTTGACATGACATGAAACGAAAACGTTGCTCTGAGCAAATTTATTTTATAAATATTACAGTCTAGATGTCAGAAGGATGTAATTATAATGGCCAATTAAAAGGAAAAAAAGACGGGACATAGAATAAGATATAGCACGAAAAAGTGCTTTTAATACTTACTCTAACAGGTCGTGTTATTTAGCCATAGTAGTTTAGTTTCGAGTCTCTCTGTTTGCTCTGTCAGTTACTGTAGAAAATTATCCATTTCCTTATCAGTTGTCTTTTTATGGCTTTAATTGTTTTTTGTTGGGAGTTGTCTCGACTATAATACTCGTATTTGCGAGGGTTCTAAATTGCAAGCTTTTTTATGTGATTACAACTGCTCCTAACCGTCGGGAGCCAGTGGAAATATGGCATCCCCGATTGAGGTATGTTGTGAGGCTCAAGGTAGTGGGAAGGAGAAGTGATGGGAAAGAGAAAAGTAAGAAAGTACCTAGATTTTCAGGTCTGGTCACCAAACACCGGTAAAGCCATTTCAAGAAACGTATCAATTCGGAATGGTGGTTTTACGCCAGGGCGATACTGAGAGTAAATTCAACTCTGGAACGTGCCACAAGTATACTATGTATTATTTTGTGTAATTTGAGTAATTTTTTAAATTACACAAAATAATAATTAAAATTTACTAGCGTTCGCCGGGATTTGAACCCGCAACCCCCAGCTTGCTAGTCAAGAGCCTAACTCCTCTGTAATGTGCGGCGAGAACACTATATTAAATTAATAAATTGTGAAGTAACACAAATTCATCAAGTAAATTTTACTTGCGCACGCCGGGATTTTAACCCACAACCTTCGAATTGCTAGTCGACAGCCTTACTCCTCTACCACAGTTGCCATTAGCTATTTTTTTTTCCCCATTTGGTCATCTTTACGTCTCGTGGAATAACAATATTATAATAAATAACATTCGCACTTCATATCGGCCATACTACAAGTTATATCTGGAACTCTCGATTAATTCATATTCATGTAAGACTAAGAACTGTTTCAGTGTCGCTTTTCGGAAATCCTGCATTATTTTAAGGCTTTAGGTCGGGTCACGTACGGGGTCAGAAAAATAAGTTCTATCCTCTCTCTTCTGGTAAAATCGCGATGCCCCGAACCAAAAAACAGAGTAAAAACGTACACACATACACACCCACACACTGCGAACACTTGTTGCAATAGTGACGTTTTAATAGCGGTTACTGCGGACGTAATAATTAGTCGTTACTGTATTAGCGGCGTTCAAGTAAAAATCTAGAGCGGATCCATTGGTACATGTTTGAACCCTGCTCTGTGGTTGGCAGAGTTCGAACGAAGCTACCGGTGACCAAACGTCTTGGCAAAACACCTACTTTATGTGACCCAAGAGTGGGTTCTATTATGCAAGCAGAAGCAATGGATATAATATTGTTAAAACGAATTTTTCTTGAGGTCATAATAACATTCTATCTTTATATTACTTTAGTTTAATGTTGAGTTTAGATAAAATTTTTAAAAACATTATTTAACAACAAATTAAGTCTAGTACTATCAATCATTTTACAAATCTATTACAGACACACTCGCACAATAATAAAACAATTTCCATTTGACCAAAGTTCTAAAACCCCGCGTATTAACATTACAACTAATTATATTTGATATTGTATCTCCACTTAAACCATTTTTTTAATATTTTTTTTATATTATCTCCACACAGGAAGCCCTGAAGAAAATAATTTCCCTCAGGGCCTATGTCATCTTTGGGGATGCTGTGTGGAGGGTCTTTTTGTGGAGAGGAAGGAGTGAACATGGGTCTTGAAGAGTCCCATGTTGTAGGAGGGAGGAAACACAGAGGCTGGCAGTTCGTTCCACAGCCGAGCTGTTGAACTTAAGAACGAATCGTAGAAGCGACTCGTTCTCATGTGACAAATGTCAACCATGTACAAATGTTGGGCGCGCGTTTGGCATGTATCCCGACTACGCATCGGTGCCGAAGGGATCAATGACGCTAGTTCCTCAGAGCATCTTCCATTGTAATACCGATAGAACAAGGACAGCATACCTACCTGACGCCTGTGCTCTAAAGATTGCAGTCCGTTTGTTAAGATTGGGGAATCTATCAAACGGACCGCCCGTTTTTGCGCAGGTTTTTTTCAGGTATTTAGGGGCTCCGGACCAGAGATGGCTGCCAAATTCGACAGTAGGGCGCACTTGCGATTTTTACAGGGTCAGCAGTTGTGTACTATTAAAGTATCTGCGGGCCCTGTACAGTACGCCCAGCTTCTGAGAGGCTAGCTTTACTCTGGCTTGGATGGAGCCCCCGTACCTGAGCTGGTCACTTATAGTTACACCGTAACAACCATAGAAATAAGATAAAAATACTTATAATACCCACACTCAGGCTTCGCCTTCGTGGGATATTTTTATTTATGTACAATTATTTCAATACTTTTTATACATTTTTCAATATTTTATGTAACCATATATGTATAAAAAAAAAATATAATAATTAATTTAAAAAAAACCCTATAAATTTATGATATTAAACTTTCGATCGATCAATCAACAGATAATAGATTATCAGGGCAGATGTGTAATAATTGATTAAATAACTGCTCTGATGATGGACGCTGTAACGCTTGAAATAATACTATAAAAATAAATCACGATAATGCTTTTGGCCGTGAAAATCTGATATCATATAAAAAAATTATATGTTGATTGAAAAAGTGATATTGTAAGCAATTCGACACGTTTTTGTAATGTGAGTACACTGTTATGAAATTTGCACAGATTTAAAGGAGATTTGTACTTAAGTACTGAAGCCAAACAATAAAAAATACTGCGCATTTCATGTGTTTGACGATGTTTCTGTTATTACTTACTACGGCATAAATGCAGCTACATACAATATGCGATTAGCAATAACAAGTCTGGTAAAAATATGATTGATGTACAAATGGCTCATCCATCACAAGTTATTGCGAGCAAAGCGTAACGATATTTTACGAAAGCTTTTTTAACGAAAGTTTTTTGGGTTTCCTTAGAACCTGTACATATATTTTTATAATCCAACAAACTCATTTTCAATGTAAAGTAAATGTTACGCCAGTTATTAACCATTGAATATTAGTAAAGTGTAAAGCAAACCCAATTACGAAGACATTAAGCTGTGTTCATTTAAAATAAACATCTCACACAAATTTTGTTTACTATCAGAACGAAATTTATCGTTTGATTTGCACTTTCCTCATCTTCTACACTATCATTTTATAAATTCCCTTAGTACCTAACTGTAGAGCAGTTTTTGTAAGGCTTAGCATACTACAATAAAACATTAGACATTGCAACACTCATACATAGCGCAGATATATTCTGCCTAAATAAATTTTTAAATATATGTAATTTTCTTCTGTGTAGGAACCAAAACGACTCAAAAGCCATCATTCGTCGACCACGACCCACTGGGCAATTTAAATTCTAAAAATGCATTTAACCTTATAGTTACTTAGCTAGTTGCTTAGGTAATTAGCAATGCCGGGGACTTCCCCGGCATTGCCTGGGCTTTGCAGAATTTTTCAAAATCTGATGTGGACAGTTATATATGTTTCTCTTATTTTGATCGTCAAGTACAAGAAGTGTCAAAAATCTGCTAGAGTGGGAAAAGGGGGTGAGGTGGTTTTTAGAAATCTAGTGTAGACACTGACCTTATTTCCTTTTTGAAAGTCGAGCATGCACAGTTTGAAACTAGGAATGAAACTGTAGATTTATTTAAAAAACAAACCCACACCGACACTCTTTTCACATATTTTAATATTTATATATATATATAGAAGATGACATTGAGATACACATTTGCTCTTTAAGAAGATCTAAAATATAATAAAAAGGAGCAATACTTTTATTGCAATGTAAAGCCCTAACCATGTACAAGGTAAATATATCGTAGCACCTTATATCGTGCATCAAATAGTTCTGGAAAAATACCATTGCTTTATATAAATTCCCATTAACCTTTCTTTTTTATAAGCTCACGCTAGAATTTGTATAAAATATAAATAGAAATGTCATAAATGCGGCAAGAACACGAACCCTGCCGCATTACACGCATGACATTCATATGAAAAATGATATGTTTCCTCCTAAAAGAACACATGCACTTTTATAAAGGACTTTATAAAAATTTGAAAGCGTTACTAGGCGTGTTTTCGTGTCATAAACATGTCTGAAAAATCTATTATTTTTACAAATGAAAACAAAATGTAGGCTCTTCTGCTTTATGCGGGAAATTTAAACATTGTAATACACATGTGAAAACTTAATTAAATTCACAAAAATTCCTGATAAAATACCCATGCAGATTTAATGAAAATGCCATTCCGCACTTTCGTAGGATAATAGGTAACTAGTTACCGAATATTCACTTGATTTAGGCTACTTTTATAAAATATGCCACACTTGTTGTTTGAAATGTGTGAGTAGTTTTTCAATCATTAATCATTATCATTCAATAATGAAAATATGGTATTAACCTCATGAGATTCACCATTCAGAAATAACGTTTTATTTAATGGCTTTTGCTATGTTTAGTGATCAGATCTTATAATCAAAAATTTTCCACTTTTTCTTCACACAGATAGATTTATTCATTTAAATGGTGCTTTAGTTATTCATATTTGTAGGCAGTTACCAAGTTACTTTTATGCGGTCAGTAACACATTACTTTAAAAAAAATATTGGTATGATAATATAATCATTAAAAAAAATATATGATTATGTCATTGATGTATAATGTTTAGATGATTCCGCTTTTTTACCTGCAACTGACCTCCAACTCTCCCAATGCACCGTTCATCGCGTTCATCGGTGATAATTGATCCACCGTTCATCGGTGGATCATTTTTCTACAAGTTATTAGTACGTATTAACGCCTTTAATTGTAGCTCTATGGATAATGTGGGCTTCATTGAGTACTTTTCCCGTCCTGTGGCTCTCATTTTACAATTTAATAAAATGCAACAAAAATATAATATTTAAAATAAATTGTAATAAAAGTAAGATGAAATAAATTACATACGATAATAAAAGCGGTAATGAAAAAAAATATAAATAAAAACAAGCCAATTTTATACAGCATGGTTGTATGTAATGTGTTGTGAATTACATATACATGTTTTATTATGTTACGTTTTATTTTTTTTGCAATATTACCATTTTCGTTCTTCAATCCATCTTTTAATTTTATATCTGATATGTTTTTTGTGTCCCTCATTTTGTTAATAGAGTGAAAGATAGTCGAATGTTTGTATTTCCTTGTAATTGTGATGTCTTTGTCCAAAGCTAGTGTTTACCGTCAGAGTTTTAATGTTTTTTTGTACGCTTGTATAATTGGTAAATTAATAATACTTGTAGTTAAAAAAATGTAGTTTAGTAATGTTTTTACGAATAGTTGGCATATATCCAGTACGTCAAGCATGTTGAATATTTGGTCGGTACAAGTCATTTTAAGTATTACCTTTAAGACCGATAGACTAAATTTCTATAATGTACGCACCCTTGAACAGAGAAGACTAAATATTGATTTAAATTTTCTTTTCAAAATTGTTAATGCTCTAATAAACTGCCCTTTTTTACTCAAATTATGTTCAACGTTCCTAGAATTGGTTGCCGACTTATACATTATATCCCGTTACATATTAAAAAATATAAAACTTAGCTGGGGTATGACTCACCTTTACCGAGAATGTGCCGTTATTTTAACGAGACATATAAAAGTCATCCCATTGATTTGTCAATGTCATCATTGGCCACCTTCAAATCAAACGTAAACAAGACTTAAAGCTACCTATCGTGTTGATCTAAAAAATAATTACTGTTGCTGTTATAAAATGTATATGTAAGTGTATGTATGTGTGTATACATGTATGCATGTAGGTGCATACATGTACATTATTCTTTACTTACAGTGTTGTGTTCATCAATGTTGTGTTTGTCTGTAATTAGTGATAGTATCAACCAAGTTTAATTAATGTAATTGTATTTCTAGAGCTTTGATATGAATCACTGTTGACAAACCTAAGAAAAAAAAAAGGTTTTCTGTGCGATTTTCATATGACTGATAGTACAATTTGTTGCTCCTCCCCAAACATTGATTATTTTTTCTATTATGAATTGACAAAGTGCAAAATATATTGCTTTGATTTGTTTGTTTATGTATGTTTCTTGTGTTTCGGAAATCATGTTATGTAAAATATAGGAGTTTATTTGTGATTTGTTATGATGTGTCCATCTGAGATTATGATCAATTATGATTCCCATTTGGGCATTATCTATGCAAATGAACGTCAACTTTTTTTCATAAAGAAGGAAAGAGAAATATTGTATATTTAGACTCTTCTTTAGAACTTAAAAAATACCCTCACCTTAAACTGATTAGAGCGAAAGGACATATTACGTTGATACAATTATAATATTTAGCCATTGATGAAGTTTCAACAACTTTCAATGACAATTTGAAACCGCCATATACAGAAGACTCGAACACAGATACTCTAGTCTGGGATTGGCATTCTACATATTACTGATCTGTGGCTACCTCAAAACTTGGTCATGTTTATCAACCTAATACTTCTATTTTTAATTTACTAAAATCATCTTCAATTATTTCCCATATTTTTTATCTGCCTTTTATGCGTGATTGAAAATTTCTATGAATATATTTACAATATAGACGGTGTCTCGGGTATATCTAACCAATTTTATTTATATGGGGTCTGTATTGACTTTTAGATAAGTCTAGATGAAAATTCTTTTTTTTTCAGGGATGACTTATTGAAGTCTATAAACCTTATTGTAATATTAAATACAATGTCAAATAACTCCGACTGTTGTTTTTTTTATATATTTTCTGTCTCCGCTTGTTTCATATTTTCAGTGAGAATTGTAGATTTTATCTTCGTCAATGATTAAATATTACGATGCGGTTTATAAGCTTCAATAAGTTATCCCTATTCACAAAAATGTGTTGGTGATGGTAGGTAGATGAGAGACGAATGAAAGATGTGGTTGGTATCAGAGTAACTTGGAACAGTCAGTGTTGTAGTGGGTTGTTGCTGATGATGAATACCTCCGGACCGATGCTAGACGCATATCACCGTCGCGGTGGAGATAATCGATGGCGAATTCACCAGTTCGATGTTCGATACTGTAGAAGTGGAGAAGAAGTCAGACGGAGACCAGACTGTGCGGTAATTTTCATCACTGGTGGTGAATTCCGCGGGTATTCCTGATGCTTCAGTGAGATAAAAGAGCCAGAGATGCGGTGGACCTCAACGGCGGACGTTGCGAGCACAATGTGGTCATGGACGCAGCGGCTCTGGCTCTCGGCCCTGCGTGGAGTCCGTGGGTTGTTGTAGACTCTATAGCGGTATGAGGCGTGACGGAATAGTCGCCTCTCGCAGTTGTCACGAGAAGTGCTCGTAAAAATGACAGATCTACTATCTGTAGCGCGTCGTTTATATAGGACTGCGTGTGCGTCTTTTAAAACCGAGAATCTTCCAGCAGTTGCAAGAAGGCTGGTGCGCCTTCGTTTTTATTCTAGTAATTTCAAGATGTGATGTGCGCGTCACATACTGAAAGTCTCAAACGTTCTAGGTTGCACAGTGAAAATTTTAGTAGCTTTCCGCTACAAATGAATTAAAAAATTACGCCACACTGTGATTTAGCTATTATTGAAGTAGTAATATAATATTATTTTTAATTGCTGCCCAAATTGAGTAACTGATCAGATGGATAGCAATCTGTCTTTCATGCTATCCGTGATACTTTCTTACAGCAAATACAAACTTGTACTCTCATTATTATCAAATTGTTTCTGGCTTTCCTCGCCTATCTTTATAAAAAGGACTCTAGGGAATTAAGGTTTTTATTGCGGATATATTATTAATGTAATAAAATATTGAAATCGTATCCTAGCCGTGTCCCGGGGAGATATGGAAATAAATACGTCACTGAATATAGAATTCGGCTGAATAAATAGAGAAAGCGGCATGTGACGTTTCATTCAAGCGGCTGTCATATTCAGTGTCGTGCCCGGCCGCTAGGGGTTTCTACCCAGAAGCGTTTTTCCTTTGTCAAGAATGTTCTTGCGGCACAATTTGACTACTAAACTGGCGGCCTAAGGGCCCGTTCCCACTTCCGTTTTCAAATCGGAGGCGGGTCCCGTTTTAAAAACGGATGGCCAATGGCCCTGTTCACACTACCGTTTTAAAAACGGATCCGTTTTAAAAACGGACCATACTCTACGAAAAAAAATAATTGTCGATTCAACAAAAACATGTTATTTGATCATTCTTCGGTAATGGTGCGCAATGGACGACGATGAAGCTCTTGTTGTCATGTTGTACTTATTAAAAAGAAGGAAAAAAGTGAAAAGAAAATTTTGGTTACACCCAATCATAGCCGAATGATTTTCTGTAGGAATTTTTCAAGTGTTAATTGGTGAGTTGAGAAGTGATGAACTAAAGTTCTTTAATTATTTTAGAATAATAATGATTGGATTATTTATATAGCGCCGTTTTCACCATGAAAAATCACCTCAAGGGCGCTTAATGGCTTAAGAGAATATCTATCACTTCCTTTAACCATCTACTGGAATGAGTTTCAGAGAGCTTAACATATCAAAATACAAAATTGAGAAAGTGCATTTGTCCTGAAGAAAGGCTTTCGATATTTTAAAGTAAGAAAACAATAACAACTCAAATATTTTTTATTATGTGTTTATTTAACTAATACGCTCTTCCGTGCATCTCATTAAAGCTTTAAAATTTAAAAAAAAAAAACTTTAAAAAATAAAAATAAAAATTTTGATGTACAAAAGTTGTGTACACCAAGTGTTTTGTTATTATTTAGTTAAAGATAAAATATTACCATACTCTTTCTTCGACCAGTGGTATTAAATTTTCGGGATTTATTTCCTTATCCATTATTGTGATTTTGATTTATTTACTTAACAAAATAACCAAATACAAGCACGCAGCGTGCCTGCTTCCTTGCGACAGGGAGCGGGCGGGGAGGGGTCGGGGTTTGGCGGGGACTCTGCCGGAACGACTGGACGACAAGTGTGAACAGCTCCATACAACACTATGAGCGAGCGTGTTCCGACACGATTTGAAAACGGACGCGCTGCGCTGGCGAGCCATCCGACAAAAAATGTCGGATCCGTTTTCAAATCGTGTCGGACAAGTGTGAACAGCTCCATACATCCACTACAGCCACTAGGGCATCCGTTTTTAAAACGGGACCCGCCTCCGATTTGAAAACGGAAGTGGGAACGGGCCCTAACTATTAACAAACTTTTAATAATATTTTACTAATCAATTGTGTTAAATTACTAGTAACAGTAAGTATAGACATTCAGTTATATATACATACACTACAAAATTATTGTAAGTTCGCATTTGTGAGCACTTTTAATTAAAATCGTTGAATGAACAAAACAACTTGTCGTGGCATATTTTATAATATTTTAATTCCGTCAATGATTTTCATAACTTCATTACGCAAGACTCAAAAAAAACTTTGATAACGAAAGAACGCGTCGTGCAGCGTTTAACTGCAGAAATGATCGCTGTTAAATTGATATTAGTAATCAAAATAATTTTTATTTGAATCCAAAGAAAAAATTATAATTTTTATATTTAATTTCAATGGAATGACTTTTATAGGTTATATACATCTATATAGTATTTAATAATTGACGAAGAACATAAAACTAATAAATCTGAACGAAACATTAAACAGAACAAGGAAACAGAAAAAATTAGGTCACAATGGCAGAGGGGTTAGAGGCGTTCACAATGTATCACATCTATGCTATCTTTTGGGAAGCTTTGTGGAGGGTCTATTAAAAAAAGGAAGATGAGGATGTTCTGGGAAGGTAAAAGGTATGAGGATTGGGTATCTAGGGATCAGTATGTCCAGGATTGACAGACATACGAATATATCTAGACACATTAATTTATAAAACCAGCTTCTCCTGATCTGGCACGCAACGCAGTTCGTGTGCAGGCGCATCATGGATACAAGTCACCCGATGAAAACGGGCAACCCTGCTAAATAAACAAACGTATCAAAAAAATGATTCCCGGGGTGATGACTTTACACTTACATTTTTTTTGTATCTTTGTTACATTTCATGTTTCGTTTATATTTATTAGTATTATCTTCTTCTTCAATTACAATTTGTTTTACAATTTTCATTTCAGTACGAAACTTTGTAGTGGCTTCTAAGATCGAAGACGGTATAATATTTTGACAAAGATTATACATAAAACATCCAACAAAATAAGGGACCTTAAATGTCTTCGACAGTTCTGCGTTTCGAACGTCTTAATCTATGCCTCCGACAAGTTGTATTTTCTATGATATTATTATTTTATTTTGGGAGTAACACATCAATCAGGCGTTTAATCTGATGACGGGCCGACAGGGCATATAATCAGGCTTTTTTGCGGTGCGGAACATAGGAGCATAGCAAATAGCAATGTAGTAGCAAAAGAACATAGGTACCAATACAGGCAGCTAACGACCAAGATGGCTTGATTTACAAAAGAGTTTGCGACGGCAAACGACACTGAGCACACAAGATTGGCAGTTCCGATACCAAATATGATCGCTTTTTCTGATTAGAAATAGATAAAGCTGCCTCTCCTTCATTTATTTTGCACTAACAAAATCGCAATGACACTAAAAATCATATCTAATAAAAAATAAAACGTTTACATATTTTGTGTTTTAAATGTAAAATTTTATTTCGTATTATAAAATAATGTTTTTACGAGCTTTTTTGTGAGCTTTGGGGTCTCGTGTTAAGTTTTTTGCGAAACCTTAATGTACCGGCTTATCTTTGGGACTTTTGGGTGGGTCATATCAGTCATCATTCGAAAATCGGAATATTATATGGCTTACTTTCGGTTACTGAAGGAAACATTTTTTTTTGTCAAAATGTTAAATACTAAATTTGTCTTGATTCAAAGTGATTCCGAATATATACACAGTATTTATTATTACGTTTATTCTTTTTTTTAATTATTGCTATTGTTTGGAAATTTGAAAATACACAGTATAGCAATAAGTTGTTTTTGATTTTTTGGAAACTCCAAAAAGATTATTTGATAATATTGTATATTATATTTAGTATAGATTTTTTTATCATATTTATTACTTATATTCTATTTTATTTATAACGGAAAAATTTATAATGATGATAGAATTATGTCCAATAACAATAATTATAATTTGAGAAAAAATACTCAATTGTTACACGTGATGAATTCATACTCCTAAATATGATTGGTCATGGTTATATAGTTAACTGTATGTTAAAAAGGTGTTGTTCAACATGAGACTTTGTCAATAAATTTGATATTTTGATTGTGTATGTCATATTACGTGAACTTTGTTCTTTGATTGTGTATGTAAGATAACGTGAACTTTGTTCTTTGATTGTGTATGTCATATAACGTGAAATTTGTACTTTGATTGTGTATGTCATCTAAAGTGAAATTTGTAATTTGATTGTGAATTTAAAATATTATATAATTTTTGTATGGAAAAAAAGTCCATCTTACAAATTCTTTTCAGAAGATCAAAGGAACTTATGGCGCGTAAAGAAATTCGTTCAATTCGGAACGTTAACAATGGCCATTGGCCACGTCAATCGCTATCAACGCGTCGTTGGAAAGCACGTCGGTGTGTAATGATGTTTTTGAGTTAATTTAGAATAAAAAATTAAAGGCACGCAGTCATTAAAATTCAATTCATTACATTTACCATTTTATACGTTTATGAGTAAAATGACATTCACTATAATTAAATTAATAGGGAACACGCTATTTATTCCGTCATTGGAAATTGCTTTGGGTACCATAATTATTGAAAGAATTTGAGAACCCAACTAATTGGCTTACATTATTGGTTTGAAATTTTTCGTTTATTTGGTCGGTGTTTAAAAATTGATGGTCCGTATTTGCTTTTTATTTAATTTCATACTTTATTTATTTTAGGACAGAAAGTATTAAAAAGTTCAATTGAAATTGAATATTGCCAAACAAACAAGTTAAATACTCATTGAAGCCTTAAATGAAGCGATTTAAAAAAATAAATTAACAAAAAAGGGAAAAAAGCTATTGAATTTCAGAAATCAGTTTGATAGTTTCCGAAGATAATATTATTCGCTTTGAAATAATATTGTTGGTAATTTACTTTCAATTATGTATTATATAAGATACGCTGTTGTCATTTACATTCAACTGCGTTTTATATAAGATACTATGTTGTCATATAAACACAACTAATAGGATGTTTGAAGTTTTGTCTTTGTTTGTGATTTTCCTTTGATGAACCGACAATAAACTGATAGGATAGAAACAAGTAATCAGTGAGTAGACGCAATATATAGCAATCTGATCCATCAGAACAAAATTCCTCGCACAGGGTTGTAAAAATATGACAGAGAGGTCATATAATACGCCGGCGCGTGCTACTCTACCGGGATAAGGTTCTATGTGGCATGGTTAAAGGAGGCCTTCCGTGTTTTACGAGGCTCTATCCAACAAATGCCGTAAAACCATTGCTATTGGAGGGGCCAACACGTTCCTGAAACTGCTTTATGGACCAGACGGGCCCTTCAATCAGTTTCTCTCTTCATGATTTAGAGTCGTTACAGAAAAGCTAAGCTGTTTAATGAATTTTACAGTAAAATAAATTATGAAAAACATTGTTTTACTATCATATTTTGGTCACAGGTGTTGATCACACCAATCTGATTTCGCAATTAATCGTATTCATTAATTAAGGAAATCAGTAAAACTTCACAACTTATTATGGAAAATTCTATGTATAGTTACATTAAGTTTGTAATGCATTTATTATCATTGTACCTTACTTCAGAAAAAAATATTCAGTAACACGGCGATTTACTCCAGTATCAAATATGAATTCAAGGCTATGTCGGATACTCAATATTCACTTTCTTTGCCATAGTCACCCCGAGTGGTTTGCTACTTTTGTTGACTTAGCAGAGGTGTCCGGGTTCATTGAGTGAGGTTTGTTCAGGATGCACCTGCCCACCAGGTGCATGGCGTGCTAGATCGAGAGAGGCTGGTTTCGGGAGACCCTTTGACCTCTCCAACTGGTCACTCGACCCATCACCTTGCGCCGCAGTAGGAGGGATATATTCATACATTTGTCACTCCTGGACATACTGACCCCTAGATTGCTATCCAACCCTTATAGCTTTTGCCTTCCTAGAACTTCCTATCCTTCCTTTCTTTAATAAAGACTCTCCACACAGCATCCTACAAGATTACATAAGCCCTGACGGAAATTATTTTCCTCAGTGCCTCCTGTATAGGGTTAATCTAAAAAAAATCTTCGTTTAGTCAGATGGTACCATACAGTAGGTAGTATTACTACAATATTAAGCTTTGTTCTAGTTTTCTAAAGCTCCCTTGAGAAATACCTAAAAGGTAATTAACACGATATTAATGTGTAAAATTTCAACGAACGGCCTTTAAAATTTACCTAGCATTATAATTAATCTAGTTCTGACCCACTAAAGACATTATCTCTCACACAAGGCCAATCTGTTGTGTTTAGAATCAGTGTCCTGAAAGCTTTAAAAAGGTCCCGTAGCAGTGACGTGTTCCACAATGTGAAGTGACAGTCGTCCAACCCCTTTTACTGCGGTGACTGATAATTCGGGAGCGGAACGTGATACGAGAACACAAGCAAACCCATTGCATACAAATTAATCAAAATCATCCCGCCCTTCGCACCGGGGCATAAACATTTCACGCGTGAGGGGAATATCGGAAGGCTATCGGTTTTGTCTCATCCCTTTATCTAGAGCAGGGATAAGCAAGATGTAATACACGTACCGAAAGTTAAACATGCATTAATTAAATAATAACCTTCCTCTTAAAAATAAAAACAGCAAAAATGTAGAAACTAAACTAATTTTTTAACATTTATTTGTGATAGAGATAATGTTATTTTAAAACTTGATCTTATGTAAATTCGTTTTGGGAAATTTATGGGAATGATAGATATCTATTTTTGGGGTATTGTGGCGTGTTGCGCTAATTTCTTCCTTAGCCAATATTTCAGGCAGCATTACAGAGTCCAAAACGTTGGCTAAAGTGGAACACGGCATAATACCCGAAAAATAAATCACTATAATACTTATATAGCACAGTTTAGTTTCATTTCACTTCAAGTGCGCTTTACTATAGTTAACTTAAAAACGGTAATTTAGTATTAGTGGTCATGTTCTTAAAATTATTCCTACAGTGCGCCTTACCCAATACAGATCTTTGTGGGAATACTTTTAATACAGATTTTTTTGTGCAACTGTGCACAAGGACCACTGATTGGAGCCAGCGAAAATTTATTACATTTTAGGAAATGTCAAAACAGATAGATTATCACATATATTACACATTAATTACTGCTCAACCGTGATTTTCTTATGATATGAAAGCAAACAAAATAAGTTGCAAATGCTTGGGTGTACCGTTGGCCAGAATAAAATAAATAAATACATATAGATATACATTTTTAAATAACGTAATAATATTAACAAATATTTCGGGAATATATTCACGTAGTTCAATAAAATAAAGTGTTTATTAAGCCAAATAACATAAATAATAATAAAAACAAATTACTCTCCAGCTATTTACAGATCTAGATAATAATACTTAACACAACTGAATCCATTTCTTGAAAGTTTTCGGTTGTGATTTGTGGTATCACACAATCGTAAATTACTGTCTTATTTCCTTATCTGTAACAAAATGCACATAGTAATTATATTTCTATATTAACTACATGTACACATGGTGTTAAAATAAAGTGAATGTACTTGTGTTATTTGTTTTTGGGGTATTATGCCGTGTTGCGCTAACTCCTTCTTTAGCCAACGTTTCGGACAGCATTGCAGTGTCCATCATCAGGGCAGATCTCTAAATGAAACGTTGGCTAAAGAAGGAGTTAGCGCAACACGGCATAATACCCCAAAAACAAATAACAAAAATACTTTTGGCCGTGAAAATCTTAAATCATATTTGAATGTACTTGATTTACTTTAACCAGTAATTTCTAACATTATTTGAAGTAACAAATCTAAATGATATTTTGGTCACCGGTGACATTTTGTGTTTTTTTTTTCAACACAAAACATTAAAAAATCAGTAGATGTTGGATAGTTCGGATGGGTGTGAAGTGTTGGGCAATTACTTGGCTGAAAAAAAAACGATAAAAAAAAATGTTACCTGAGACAAAAATTAACTCTTATTACTCTAAATAATGTCAATCAATGAATCACGGGTTAAAGTATGTCAAAAACTCTTTATAATAATATTATGTACCATCTCAAATATGTTGAAAAAATTATTTCTATTAACATAATTCAAAATTTAAAACATTTTGCGTAACTAACAATTAGCTTTAACTCATCTTGACCAAAAAAAGGGTTTTTTTTTTTTTACGGTTTGAAAATGGCCTTGAAAGCCGAAACAGCTGTAACAATAACAAAAAACAAAAAATAATTTCAGAACTTAATAATTATATTATTAAATTTTTTTTAATTAAATTTAAAAAAAATTTAAATAAAGTTCTACGAATTGAACACAAAAACAATAAATAAAAAAAGTAAATTTCACCCCCTGAATAAAGCTTGGTCATGCTGAAACCTTGAACAAGTTTAAAACCTTTTTAAAATTTAAAATCAAAATAGGGTTAAAAGTTTTAGCCACAATTTTTTTACTGTAATATGTACTTACCTAGTAGTAAAATATATATTTTTTAAATTTGGTTGACATACGAACCCGAACATATGACCCCGTTGCAAAAGTTTGCTGATATCTGACTTTACATACAGCCAAGTATACTCGTATAATGGAAGGTGGAAGGTATTTCACTGATTGCGAGTTCTTTTCATCCCTTGTGTGTGGGACTTGTATTACTCCAGCCTAAAATTCAACTAAAAGATAGAATTTTTACGAAGAGCTTAAAAACAGGATTAAGGTTTCTTTCAAAACGAAAAATTCTTAGTTACAATATTAATAATATAAATTTCTGTTGTTAAATTATTGTTTGTAGAATAATGAATCTTACGTGGAAGCTAAAAAGCAATGCAAAGTATTCAAAATAACTTAAAAATACAGAATTTAGCATGAGTAAAATATGTTATACAACATTGCAACTTCTTTTTCCTGAATCAACGATGTAATATTGTTATTAGTTACATCATCATCTTTTATTAAAACTACCCTTTATCTGCAATTTTTTTTGTGGAAAATTTGCATTAAACTGACTTCAAAGTTTGTTCCTTAAATGTTACATTTTTGATTGTTTGATATTTATAGAAAAGACGTTTTACTGCGCAACTAACATGTTCGGGTTAGAATGAAATGGAAAAAAAATGTAATTTATTTGCCGCCGTAACATTTGAACTTTTGTTTATTATAATTGAATCCAACAAGTACCGGCCTACGCTGATTCGATCAAGAGACAATGTTTAGGTACTTACTTTAAAAATGTACAGGTTTTTATATCTGTATAAGTGAATTCTTTTCTACTGAGTAGTTATCCAATACAATCAAATATTCTGTTCACTAAAGAACAAGTCTAAGTTATTTCAATATCTTCGAGGAAATTTTATCGATTAGGTATGAATGTGAATTTGGAGTTTGGAAGTATTTCTCGATACGATGCGACGGAAAACATTCCTTTGGCTGACAGTTTCCGTCATCAAATGACAGGGAATTTATAACTCGACGGTGAATAATGCTTATTTTCACTCGTATTTCTCTAACCCCTTCTACCTGGGCTCTGAATACTCGAAACGGAGGAAACAATAAATACATGTTCATTTTATATTACCATTTTTTTCACTGAATAATGACAGTACCTTCAAGTAAATTTTATCGATATCGTATGATAATGATACACCACCAGCATTGAAAAAAAATACAATCGAAAAAATGATAATATAGAGGCAAAATTATAGAGACAGGCCTTAATAACACAAACACGTGGATAAAATTAAACATGAAGAGGATTATCTACAACTATTAAAATTACACCTAATTAATTAATTCCCATTGGAATATTATTAGAATTAATGGAACATTATTGGTCTAATATTGTAAATAATTGCTGTTTATGCTAAATACATAAATGACTGTTTGTTTCCTAAATTAAACAAAAAAATATTACACACGCAAAAGAAACCTAACCTAAACTAGAAAAATCTATTTTGCACGATTGCAAAGGCAACTTTAGCAATTATTGTGAGTTGATGATAATTAAAAAAAAAACTTTTGCCCTGCCTTATTTTATTGAAATCTAGAAAAAAATATAAAAAACTTTAGTGGATTTAAATTTAACTTACAAATGACTGATTTACGCACGAACAAATTCACTAGAAATTAAATAAAATATTGCAAATAAAATGAAAATGTCAAATCTAAAACATATAACTGATTTTATTATGCTAATATGTAAATAATATTTTAAAATAATGTAGTTCATGTATGCAATGTGTTACATATTTACCACTGTTGTGATTGGTTTAATTTCTCAAGTTCAACACAAACAAGGCTTACCAAAAAACGAGGTGAAATTCTTATTCAATTGATAAACGACCGTGTATGTAAAAACATTACTAATAAAGAAACTGACATAAAATATTTCATGTAAAGATATATACATTGTGTACACAGCCAAATGGGGGTGTTGTTCATCTGTTGTATAAACTTAAATTTTCGAATTTAGAATTATTCCAAATATGCTTTATTATTATTATTTTTTTTTTTTGAAGATGTCGTAAAAACAAATACCATTTTGAAAAAAAATCCCTCAGATTTTTGCATTTGAAATATATTTTTAAATTGAAAACATGAAAAAAGTTGAAACTAACTAACTAACTAACTAACCATCACGCCGTTTCCCCGCAGGGGTAGGCAGAGAGGACGGACCGCCAAACAACTCGGTCTTGGCACACACTCCTTGCCTCATTCACATTCATACATCGTCTCATACATACTCTTCTATTATTCTGACTCTTGACACACATAATTTTACTTAACATCGAAAATTGTAGAGAATGTAAAATTTTGAAAACACGTCGGGTACCTCGTGTGTCATTCAGCCAAAATCTAAAGTTACCAGCTCTTTTGCAGTCTGAAAACACATTTTTTTAGTAGCAGTTTGACATAGAAATTGTACAGTTTTATTCACTGGGTCGCTTTTACGACTTGAGTTCAAGACTTCGACTGTGGAACGAATTGCCGACTTCTGTGTTTCCTCCTAAAAGCCTCTACACAGCATCCCCAGAGATGACATAGGTCTTGAGGGAACAAATTTTTACAAAGAGTGATTTCTTTCAATTTATGTTACTTTACTGAATTAGCTATAATATTCTCAAGATTTATAATAAATGTGTTGAAAGCGAATACACTGGCGAAATAATAAATATTTCTTAAATTTTATTTTTATAATATTCAAAATAACGAAATATATCTTTTAATTTGCCAGTTTTACTATGGTGTCCTAGTTAACCAGGTTAGCTGAAATTTTTATTTTAATAATTAAATTGATGAAACTAAATACGATTTTTCGTAATAAATTTGATGAGTCCTCCTACTCAATTATTTTAATGATGAGTTTATTAAATCATATACATGCGTGGATACAACTAACCATTTGTAGATATGGCAGTTCTACAAAAAAAATTAAAACGTAGTGTTTTCAATATTCGAAAATTTACTTTGTTGCGTCATTTTGATCATACGAAAATAAAATACGTTGAAAATAAATCCTATAAATTAATCGATAAGTTTCGAAACCTGCGTGGTCGAGAGTTAAGGCTCTCGCCTATGAATTCAAAGGTCGCGGGTTCAAATTCCGGCGTGCGCAAGTAAATTTTATTTTGATGATTACTTCACAATTTATTAATTAAAAATAATGCGTTGTATACTTGCGGCATAAACATATAAAAAATAATACGTTGTATACTTGCGGCACATAAATATAAAAATAATACATAGTATTACTTGCATAGTAGTAATTGCGGCATGTTTGAGAATGGAAGATACTCTCAGAATCGCACTAGTGTAAGACCACCATTCTGAATGGAACAGTTGCTATAGCTGTGTTTGGTCACCAGATCTGAATAGACAGGTTACTCCCCCGCCTTCCTCTTTCCATTCTTTTTTTACTCCTTCTACCTTAAGCCTCACAATATACTCCAATGGGGATGCCACTGGCTCTAGATGGTTGAGAGCAATAGGGACTCTTGTGCGGTATTTACATAAAGAAAAACTTTTGAAACATGCTAATTATTGAGATTAAATAGTGATCATAAAATAATAAATACTTTATTTCTCAAAGCAGAAATTTTGTGTTACTTAGAATGAACCATGAAATAAATGATTTTTATGACACAAAAAGAAAATAAAAGCTTAAAGTTCGTTTAAAGTTTTTAATCATCGGATGACCATTTGACGATAAACAAAAGTTCTTGAAGGTCAACATCGTGTAATGTTTGTCAAATAACTAAATCGATTGTATGAATTTAGTACCAATTAAGGCCTGGAATATGGTCGGTTCGCAAGCCATATAAATGGGATATTACGAAATAATGACATCCTATAATGAAGGTTGATTGAGGACCTCCCTACAATTTTAATGCTTCATGTCATAAAGCTGCTCGAATCGAATGGAGTTTCGTTTGAACATGTTATATTCATTCGTTGATTAAATAATAAGGACCCAACTCGGTTATTTGCTTCAATATTAACAAAACGTTGTCTCTCATGTGACTGCTAACGACCTTTAGTCTATTACCTGACCTGTCATTCTTGAAGATAATTTATGGACTTTTCGATCACCGATATAAACACAAAAACAAGAAGAAAATTAGAATTCAAAATATTTTAAATATTTGACTTTATGTATTATCAAAAAGTCTAAAATCATGATGTTTGAAAGAGAGAGTACGAAAAGATTGAGCAATATAGTTGTGGATGATGAATACTAAGCAGCTGAATGAGTTTGTGTATTTGGGAAGCATGTTTACGAAAAATGGGAAGGCTGATAGATATATTGAAAGAAGGGTAAATGCAGGTAACTCTATTAATGGAGGACTGAACGCGGTTGGCGCTAACAAAATTGTCCAAAGAAGAGAAGCTGGTAGTCCACAATGGAGTGCAGGTATACACCCTGACATATAGTAGTGAGGCATGGAACTAACAGAGAAAGAATGAAAGTAAACTGAATGCTATATAAATGAGATCCCTGAGGCAAATGTGTGGTAAAACCAGGTGTGAAATGTGTGAGAAATCCAAAGCTGTTGAAAGCGTAGTGAGTAAGATTGAGAAAGGGACGCTTACATGAATTGGGCATGTACACTAGTGAATGAACGAAAAAAAGGAGTGTAGAGAGATTATATGATGCAAATTTGAATGGCAGAAAAGTCGTTGACGCCCGAGGAAGACATGGTACAATCAATTGAATCAGATTCTTGAGTCCGGCTATGTTATGAGTCAGAATAATAAAAGAGTTTTTATGAGACTATGTGAATGAAGCAAGGAGTATGTTGAGTTGTTTGGCGGTCCGTGTCTACCTCTCTGTCTACCCCTGCGGGGAAACGTCGTGATGTTTAGTTGAAGCAAAATTTGTGTTTCTTAAGATCTTTGATTTGTGACCAGATCTAAAATGACTTGATCTCCAAACCAATCTCTCCCATTTTACCGTAATTTCTCTAAATAAATCCTCCATAAAATAACACTACCTTTAGACAGGTGGGAATGTTCTATCATGATACTTGTAGCAGGTTTATCTTTTATCTAATTGCGATTGTCGTTCACTCAAAGTTTTCACTTTGAATGTAAGTTTAGTCATTTCTCAATTCTTTTTCTTCAAAACTCGTAAAAAATAATAAGATTGTTCTAAGATGTATTTCTATCTACAGCCTGAACGTATTTTTTTCAAATTTGAAAAGTTTTTCCTGTGTTTTACATAATATGTGAGCTTTAACCAACTTTAGACACAAGTATGGGAATATGTTGTAAGTTTCAAAGCTGATTTGATTTTTTTGCAATAAACTTCCTTCATTGACGAATACAAACATTGGTCTCAAGTTTCTATAACATAAACATTTCTAAAGTTTTTTTCGCAAACTAGCAGAACTTTTATACACGTGAATCAAATAGACAAAATCTTTTATTCAGAAGTTGAAGAAATTGCCTCTTTACAAGGTTTCCTTGAATAAATTTGTCGGTGATTAAATAACGAGAGGAATACGTCAATTCTGTTTATTTAACATTCTTGCTTAGGTCTATTTCAATGTTTTTACTAATGTATCAATGTACTTTACCAGTTGTACCAGTTTCAATTATTATTGCAGTGTCTGTTATGTCTAATGTCAGACATCGATACTCTGATATACGGCAGTGTTAACTCTATGGTACTTTACCAGTAGAAACAGTTTCAGTTACTATCGCAGTTTCTGTTCTGTCTAATATCAGACATCGATACTATGATATGCGTTAGTTCCAAACCTATTGCGTTTAGTTGCTTTATATTGTGGCCGTTTTACATGACTCCTTTTTTATCCAGTTTGTCTGATCGGGATGAAAAAAGGGACGATACGTTCTCCATGCGTAAATCGTTGGCTTGTTGTGGAGACACATTGAGTTAAAAACTGCTTTTGATACAAAATTATTGTAAATTTTTTTTACGTTATAATATTTTATGTAAATTCGAAGAATTATGTATTATGTACAATAAAATGATATTATAAGATACAAATTTCAATTTTCGACATCAACAGATTGGTTAACCAAAAAAGATGCTTTGATTTAAAATTGTAGCGTAAATGCCGAAAATAACTGCAAAATTTGTAATATTTGTTATTTTTATAATTTACTTCAAATACTAGATTTAGACATGAAATTTTTTCCAACACATGGTTTGATAAAAAATCTTTTTTCTGATTTTTTATCTTAGGAAAATATAAAGCTAAATCAACAGGTCCAAAAAAACTTTTATTAAAAAAAAAAATATATATATATATATATAATATATATTTTACACATAACAAAATTTTATAACATTGAATCTAAGTAAGAATCGTGGCTCCTTTATCAGGCACAAGAGCTCCTCTTTTCTGATAAGGTATACATGACCAATAATGAACCTTAATATTATATTTTGCAAAATATGTATGTATTAATGTAACCCATATGATCTTTATTAAAATAATAAAAATAAAAAAAAAGGTTTTATTAATAAAAAAATATCAATTATTATTAAATTATAATTTAAACGATAAAAACAGTATCAACATCTACAATAATTTTCTGTCAAAACTGCCGATTGTATTCCTCATTGACGTTCCTTGAACGCAACTTTCACGGTCGATTAAAAAACTTCAAGCTGTATTCTTCATTGATGGACCTTGGACGCAACTTTCACTGTCGACTTAAAGATGTATAAGCCTTGATAATAACTAAAGACACCGCACAAATTACACATTTTACGACCTCACCATTGAAACGTCGACTAAACACGTGATCACTTCTTTAGCTGAACTTCCCTCTACCGTCCGACTCTCCACTTTATTGTTCATTCTTCATCGCCTGACCCCGTTTGGTGCAACGGAGCGCCGGTCACGTTTCATCAGTCGACTCCAGATGAATGATGACCCCAGGAAGACGTGTCTCGAGATACCTACAACCGAACGGATGACATTTGAATTGCAAATGTTCTCGGCGTCTCGCTGCAACTGGCAGAACCCCAGCTGCGACCCCAACACCAGGAGATATTGTAATATTTCATTACTTGCATACATAATTTAGAGAAAGTTTTTTTTACATACATACATTTTGTTGAATAACTGATTGTTATTCAACAAAACGTAGAAAAAAGTATAACATCGCGTCCCATCAAAATTGATTACTTTAAAACTTGATAATATTTGTGGTATATTTTAGATTCTGGAAAGAAAAAAATTGTGTAAAAGCTTGAGTTTACCAAGATGACAATTGTTGCTGAAAAGGCATTAAGTACATTTCTAGTAATTTTCTGATCAGTGGCCATAATATAATATGTATAAAAAATTTATGTTATACTTTATACGGATAGTTTAGATTTTGACATGTGTTGGACTACGACTATGTTTATGAGATTCTACTACCGTGTCGAATGTTTTGCATAGTGAAAATACCTATTATTAGGGAATATTCTAAGGCGTAAATAAATGGGAAAAATGAAGAAGAATATACGAAAGAAGGATGAGAGAATCATACGCATTCCGAACGATATTCATTTAACGATGGGTTCGTTATTTTTTTATTTTTTATTTCTTGTTATAATGATGAGAAAACTGAAAACAGCAATTTAATGGCAAAACTTTCAGCTTATAATGGATTTTCAAACATTTTTGGGAGACAAATTAATATCAAATTCAATATAAAAAACAAATTAAATTAGAAATTAAATATTCATCAAATTCTCTTTATTGGAAAAGTATAAAAAAAGTCATTTTCTTCCACTTAGTGAGTGAAGGTGATTTGCCACTGGATATGGTGATGTTGGAATAACTTAGTTATTGAGTTCCTAATGAATAATGTTAATTTTAGTTTGACAGTGTGACAACACCCTCGTCATTCTGTCATAGTACCATTAAAACTTCGTCGCTGAAGGAGTCAAAAACATCGTAAATAACGTTTTTAATTTTGGCCGTCAGAGTTCTAAAAATGTCTAAAATTTACAATTTCAGCAAAAATTAATCAAATATTAAAAGAAAGGCGGTTGACGAAAAAATTAAACTATACCAGTTTGCATAGTAACTTAGTAAATTAAAATCCGTCCATTATTCATATTATTTAAGGTGTTGTCGTTCATCTTCAATTCCAATCGATATTTCGTTTAAACTAACTTGTTAAATATATTGAACTAAAAGTATTTACGAATTTTAATAAAATACATCAAAATTCCACAAAAATACAACCTGTTTTAGCAATGTCATCGAACATTCTATAGCAAAGAAAAATACCTTAAACATAATTAATAACAAAATGTCAAAAAATGCCCAAGAAATCACAGGTCACCGTGAAAATTAATTTTGTTATTACTAATATCTCTAAAATAATTTAACTTTTTAAATGAGGCTTAAATTCAGTATTTGAAAATAAATTATCAAGGATATTGAATAAACTAAGGGTGATCCTAAACTGACGAGTAATCATTTGAAAAACATATTAATTGGATTGTTAACAGATTTTTCTACATTCAGATTAATTATTTTAAGATCGATTAAAGTTGTTGTTTATACAGGGTGTTTGGGGGTAAAGTGCACGAGCTTCCAAACGATTCCACGTGATGATAGATTTAAAAAAGGGTCTATCATGTAGAATCACCTCCCAAAGTTTGTGCACTTTACTTCCGGACATCCTGTTTCAGTTATAATAATCACAAAGATAAAATTTTAATTAATTTTGAAATAAATCTGTTGCACTTCTTACGCAACTTGTCAAGCAACGCAGAATGAGACTAGAACGACGAAATAAGGATAAATCTTTACTAATGCACAGTCGTAATTTAATTTTTTGCGACTTCATGTTTCAATTCGACCCAAACTAACTCTATAGGATTATATTGACAATAGTTTGATAGCCTCCGTGATGCAGATGTCTTTTGTGGCTGATATTTTAATGAACTATTCCAGAGTCAGGGTTTATATTTCCATCGCTTATGTATTTAATTTTCACCTTCATTTCACAGGTGGGGTAATATTAATGTTTGTAGTTTATTGGAAAAATACATTATCGTAAATTTCAGTGTTGAACCCGCCAGTTAACCTTTATGTTCACCGTTACAAACCTTTTGCGATATCCATTATTTCTTTTTTAATATTTTTGCAAAATAACATTGTTGAAATTCGTATTTATCACCAGGCAATACATTTTAAGTCATGTTGATACGATAAAAAACAACCCCGTTGAATAATAATTAGGTCAACATTTTGACCGTGTATTCGAGCGAATCACCGAAGCATATATATTTTTAGGGAGGTTCCCTACTTTGAATGATATTATGTAAATTTTTCTTTACAAAAGAAAGATAATCATTATTACTTATACACATAATTATGTTTTTTAAAGGAAGCATTTATCAACTTTTTCCATATAAACTATAAATCTAAAAATTTATCGTTCTTTAAATTGAATATATTTTTAATTGGAGTATTTAAATTTTAAGTACTTATACCTATATAATCTAACTATAATATAAACTTTTTCTTAATAAAAACTTTACCCTCCTTAGTAATAAACTTGCTTTTAATTTTACGCAACAGATAAATAATCAATTACCCTATATTAATGGTTGATTAATAGTTGGGTACAATTTAAAACACATAAAATATCTAGCCCAAATCAATCGATTTTATCAAACCACTGGTAAAACTAAAAACTGTTCAACAAAACATGATTTTCTTTTAAAATCACAACAAAAAGTACATATAAATATCAATTACGCTATATTTTACTATATTTCAGTTAATTGATATCGGAATCAGAGCTGGGGGTTCACACATCACGCGTAGTTATATTTAAAAATGGTACGCTTTGGCCATCGTTAAAGAAAACGCGAGGTCGGCTTTTACAGTACACGAGTACTTACATTAGGTTCAATACATTAGTTAATATTGGTAGTGACGATGAGGCTCATAATGAAGATCTATCATTATTATTATGTACGAAAAATAGTTACTGTATTACTTACATTCACTTCATACGAAGTATTGTATAAGATATCAGTCAATTGTGATTTTTTGCACTAAGTTGTGAATATCCTTCGGGGTTCAGAGCCGTGTTGCACCTTTTCTTTCATCTTGTCCCGACGTTTTGACAGTCTTGAAATTTCCATAATCAGGGAAGATGTTTGCTTAAAAGCATCGAAGGCCATAAAAATACTGTAAAATGAGCCCAGTTTTGTGTCAATGGTTTAGGAAATAAATATTTGAAAGGAATTACATATTATACCGAAAAAGAAATATTAATAATATTTGCCAAGCATTATTCCGTCGTGCAGCACGCAGGTGACACGCTACATTCGGCAAGTAAAATTCCTTTAGTGGGTTGAGATCAGGAGGGAGATATGTATTTAGCCTTTGGCAGACAAATTTCTGGGCAAAATTATAGGGTAAAAAATGATCATTTAATTTTGTAGGACAGAAAAATCGCTAGATGATTTATTCATGTGCCTTAAAAAACATCTTGGTTAGTGCTTGAAACATTAAAAGGTAATTCGAATGAGATAAACTTATATATTGATATTTTCATAATTTGGAAGGTGGTCAATGGGTACCGCCGCCCCGGGAACCATACTCTGGGTTACCAACACCTCTGCCACAGGTCACCTGAAGTGGTTCGCTACGTTTGGTGACTTAGCAGGGGTGCCCGGGCTCATGGAGGGTTGTGCGTTCTGGATCACACTGATGAATGGGTCGGCCTACTCACTGCGGGGCGGGCCGGGCTGGGAGAGGCCGGTTGAGGGAGATCCAGTAAACCGGTTATCGCTGTCCGGGCCGCTGGATAGTACAGGGGCCCGACCCTTGGGCTCACGACCAAGGGTGGGCTGCCCCATCAGCCAGCGAAAAAACCCTGCCGCTGATGTTGTGCCGGTTCGTGACCGGTGAGGACCTAGCATCTAGCGTTTGGGGCGCACTGGGCGACCTCCACAGCCGGACTCTCCTGCCCATTGCCTAGAACCGCAGTCAGAAGAACATACCTTACATTTGGTGTATCCAGTTGCTCCACTCTCCAACTCCCCACCCAACCTTTTTAACCTAATCCTTCCCAACCCATCCTAAATCCCACAAACAAATAAAACAAACTTAAAAACTATGAACTCACAACAAATTAATATAAACTCAGCGACAGCGAACAGTAGGAGTCCTCAGTGTGGACCGAGGATGAAGGTGAATTTCGCTAACATTCGCGGTCTGCACACCAACCTAACTCCCATCCACCACCACCTTCTCTCACAAAATCCCCATCTCCTCTTCCTTACGGAAACACAGATTGCCGAGCCCCCAGATACCTCCTATCTGAACTGCCCAGGATATCATCTGGAAAGCCTTTTCAGGCCCAAAAGGAGGTGTCTGCCTTTACAGCCGTGCTGACATCAGCTGCGCTCGTCTCGCAAATATCGAGAGCGCAAAACACGAAGTGTTATGGGTACGTGTGGATCTCACCGGTATGATGAGAATTTATGCGTGCCTATATCGCTCACCAAACCTTGCCGAATCAGACACTATTGAGTTGTTTAAATACTTGAGTGACACTGTAGATATTCTCTTGCCCCGTTACCCATCGGCCGAGTTTGTAATCCTGGGGGACTTCAATGTTCATAATGAACAATGGCTGAAGTTCTCGGGCCCAACAAACTCTGCCGGTAGATCAGTGGAATCCTTTGCCCTTATCCATGGACTAAGCCAACTCGTAGAATCTCCGACTAGAATACCAGACATCCCATCACATCGAGCCAACCTACTCGATTTGTTTCTCACTAGTGAGCCACTCGGGTACAGAGTGGAGGTGACAGCGCCCTTAGGATCCTCTGACCACTGCCTGATTACCACCTCTGTCCCATCCTCCATGAACCGTCAACCCGACAAACATGTAAAGAGGAAGGTATGGCACTACAGGGCAGCAAAATGGGACGGCATGCGGTCTTTTTTCGGCGCCTTTCCTTGGAGTACTGTATGCTTTAGCTCCGAGGACCCATCAATTTGTGCACGCGAGGTAGAAGAAGTAATCACATCAGCAATGGATTGCTACATTCCCTTCTCCGTCAAATCCTCTGGAGCGGGCACAAAACCGTGGTTTGACCATCGCTGTGCTGAAGCTGTCAGACTCAAAAATACGGCTTTTAATGCACTCCGGAAGATTAGCTCCATGAATAACCTTTCGGAATACCGAAAACGGGCAAGGGATTGTAAGAGAGTTCTAAATAGAGCTAAGAGCGATCACGACCAGAGAATTGCGAAAAAGCTGGCTGACTGCCCCACTGGTAGCCGTGCTTTCTGGTCACTCGCTGGCTCGATCGGAAGAAATTTCTGCAGAACCACTTTCCCACCTCTGACCAAGCCTGATGGTCGGCTGGCTAACTCGGCCCGCGAGAAAGCTGAATTATTAGGCAAAATTTTCGCGGAAAACTCAACTCTTCAAGATAACGGAGAGACTCCCCCTTCCATTCCGCACTGCGGTTTTCAAATGGAGGAACCAAAGATCCGGAACAGAGAGGTTCTCCGAGTCTTGAACGAGCTGAAAGTCGACAAAGCCAGTGGGCCAGACGGAATACCTGCCTTGGTCCTCAAGAGGTGTTCTGCAGAAATGACTCCAGTGCTCGCGAAATTATTTAGGCTCTCTCTCAAAGGTGGAAAGGTGCCAGATCTTTGGAAAAAGGCAAACGTCCACCCAATCCCAAAAAAAGGGGGACCGTTCCGACCCTTCTAACTACCGCCCCATAGCCATCACTTCCATACTCTCGAAGGTATTAGAAAGGGTGGTTAACAACAAATTGCTCACATATCTCGAGAATAAAAATATCCTAAGCGATCGGCAATATGGATTTCGTCGAAACCGATCGTGTGACAATCTACTCGGATATGTAACGCATATTTGGGGGCGGTACATGGAACGTTTTGGTGAAACCCAAACCGTTGGGTTGGATATCTCCAAAGCCTTTGACAGAGTCTGGCACCGGGCGCTTATCGGGAAATTACCATCGTATGGGATCCACCCAACCCTGCATAGTTGGATTGCGGACTTTCTGAGGGGAAGAACAATTCAAACCGTGGTTGACGGCTCTTCTTCCTCACCGCACCAAATCAATGCGGGGGTGCCACAAGGATCTGTGCTGTCTCCGACGCTGTTTTTATTGCACATCAACGATCTCGTTGAATGTGCACCAATTCACTGCTACGCTGATGACAGCACCGTTCACGAGGGTTATCTTTTTGACAGGCCCCCTTCCATCTATGATGTCCGAACAGCTCGGGAAGTTTTGAAGCGAAAAATTGACCACCACCTAGAGATGGTTCGTGCCTGGGGTAAGGCCAACTTGGTCAGTTTCAACGTCTCAAAAACCCAAGCGTGTCTGATTTCGGCAAAGAGGGAGATCAATGACTGTCTGGTGCAATTTGATGGGAGCACTCTCCCCAATAAAGATTCCATTGAAATGCTTGGAGTTACTATATCAGACCAGCTCAAGTATCGGGGATCCATAGAAGCCCGAGTAAATCAGGCCTCCAAAAAGTTGGGCGTCTTGTACAGGGCTAGGAGATTCTTCAACAGTGACCAGCTGCTGACCCTGTACAAGTCTCAAGTCCGCCCAACTATTGAATTTGGGAGCCACCTTTGGGCTGGTGCCCCAAAATACTTGATAAACCTGCTTGAGTCTGTGCAAAGGAGAGCGATCCGTCTGATTGAAAATCCATTGTTAACAGACCGATTGCCTTCTCTGATGCATAGACGCAATGTAGGCATGCTGTGTCTGTTCTACAGGTATTTCAATGGAGCCTGCTCCAAGGAGCTAGCAGCATTGATTCCTGATGCACCGGTGCACGTGCGCGAAACTCGACGGACACGAACTGAACACCCGTTCACGGTTGACGTTGGCTTTCATGAGAACGGGCCGTTTTTACGACTCGTTTTTGTGTAAGTCGGCTCGTATGTGGAACGAGCTACCGGCATCTGTTTTTCCTCCCTCCTATAATCCGAGCCTCTTCAAGGCTCGCATTAACAAATCCCTTCCTACAGCCCCTACCTTACTCCGCCTCACAACGCCACCCAACCGGGTGGTGACATAGTTCCCCTGTCTGTGCACTGCACAGGCAGGGACACTCTTGTGAGGTGTCACATAAAAAAAAAAAATAAAAAAAATAAAAAAAAAAAAAAAATAAAAACCGAATTAATTTCTTATATGCACCTGAAAGAGAGGTAATATGTGGAAAAGTTCTACTTAGAAACCATCGACATAAACCAGCAGCTCATTTGATTTTAAAGCTCTAGTGACCTCTGATTCTTTTGCCTGAATTGTACCTGTCATCTGGTAACGTAGTAAAAGCCCAGCAAAGTCCCATTGGAATGTGAAAACTCTGACAGCAACGCTAACTCCCTTGTCTTTATGATTTTAATCCTTAAAACACTGACTGGTTAAAGGTGTTGAAGTTGACTTGGAAAGCATTTAACTTAGTAACTAAATATTCGCCTAACTCTCCAACTAACTAAAGCACTTGGGATTAACTGACTGGCGGAATTATCGAACGATTTACAAACTGAAGCAAACTCCAACCCGTTATTTTAAGGGCATCTAAGCACGTTAAAAACTTTACAATTTAATTTTCTTGGAATTACTATTCATTGATGACAATATTAGCGAATTTCAAACGAAAACAGAAAAATCATATCAATCAAAAAGATACAGTCGCATCTAGAATTGAACCCACGACTTTAGCCTTGCCAGGTTTTAGATTAGGCCGTACATCTTTCTAACTTTTTTGTTGTAAATATTCTTTTGCAATTCGCTAATATTGTCGTTTATTATCTAATTTTACAATTTATTTGAGTGCGTATAAAAGAAAAATAGCAACAGATTATGTAAAAATAAAAAGCTAGCCAGGAAACATGAAATTATTTCCATAAGTTATTCAGAATTATATTTATCCGCAACAGCCTGCTGCATTGGGACTAAAGGTAGAACAAACAATAGTATGTGATATTACAACGTATGGCACCGCAACAAAGTTTTTTTTTATACTGAAAATGCTATTCCTGTATTACACTAGATCCCATGCTTGCAAAATAGAGCAGTCACCTACCTATGTATCGCAGTATTTGATTACTTTGGAAAATTTTCCAGATATATCTGACATTGCACGAACATTTTTGAAAAGTTTTTGAGAACTTTATTTTTCATATGATTCAGGTGTTTTGGGATTGTTAAAAGTATGTACCAAAATTGGCTATTAAAGGCGGTATTTTTATGTTTTGGGAACCATTTTGTGGATAACCAACACCTCCGCCTTAGGTAACTCCAAGTGTTTCCGGGTAACGAATAACCTGACAATATTTAAAAATCTCCTACTACCACCACAGTAAGATGAACATTTTGCTTGGTTGAGGACCTAGCCAGCCGAGGAATCGAACACAAGACGCCTGGATGAGACCCAAACGCGATTCCAACTCATCACTGACCGGTCAACATATATGACACACTATTTAATCTATATATAGGTGTAAAAACCCACAAGAAGAACAAAAATTGAAAAGTACAACATCACACACACAATGTGTACGAGTATATATTTGAACAATAATAATAACTTTGGTGATATCGACTCCCCCAACTTTAAGGCAAAAAAGCAAATTCATGTACCTACATGGTTTAAGTTTTAAATTTCCACTTTATAAACGCTAATACGTCAAGTACCCTCCCATGCGGTCTAAAGCAGGAAATTTCACGCTAACTTTAATCGTGAAAATTTAAAGACTACATTTAAGAGCTAATACAATGCTACGAGTAAGTAGGTGCTCAAACACTAAGTGATATTAGCGCTTATACTACGAAGGAATCATTTACGGATGACGGCCGGCATAGTCCAGTGGTAACGCATTGGACTGCCATTCCGAAGGTCGCGGGTTCGAACCCGGCGTGCGCAAATAAATTTTATTTGATTAATTTGTGTTATTTCACAATTAATTAATTAAAATAATACATAGTATATTTGCGGCACGTTCCAGAGTGGAAGATACTACCAGTATCGCCCTGGTGTAAGACCACCATTCAGAATTGAAACGTTGCTCCAAATGGCTTTAGCCGTGTTTAGTGACTAGATCTGAATAGCCAGGTGCTTCCCCACCTTCCTCTTTCCCTTCCCCACTTACCTTCAGCCTCACAACATCCCCCAATTGGGAATGCCATAGTCTCACTGGCTCCAGACGGGAGCAGTTGGGACTCTTGTGAGGTATTCACTATAAAAAAAAATAAAAAATAAAAAAAATTATTTTCTCAATTACGTTACAATAACGTAACAGATTACTGATAAATGAAACGATCGGAATGCTTCTCTTTTGTAGGAAAAAAAATAGTGTGTCATTTTTCAGACACGTCATACCAGATGCAAAAAACAATCCTCTTGATATCTTCAACAACTTCAACAAATCTTGAAAATTTCAAGAGAAGCACAAAAAGATGTATCTTAACGCACGTCATACTTTCGGAACTTACCTCTTATGTTAACTTTAATGTTGAAATAATGCATTATTGTATTTTCGTAACTGTTCATGTGTACAATACATTTGATTATGCGCGTTAGGAGAATTTGAATTTTTCTATATATTGTTCTTACATTCTTATATGAACATGTAATCTAAATTTAACATCATTCGACTAATTATTCGAATTATATTATAATTTTAATTTAAACTTAATTATTTTACCTTTTTGTATTCAAACTTATAAATTTCGGTTGTATGTGTGTGAATTGTGTAGTTGTATATGAACGAAATATTTCTACGTGAAATTATTTACTTTCAATGAACTCAAATTTGCTTTGAATTTAAGGGTCATTTTCTAAATTGAAACTGATTATTTATACGAGCCATAAGTAAGTAGGTACCTTAATATGGTAATTTATTTATTTAATCGATAATTCTGTATTTAAAGTGTTTATTACGGTTATTTACATCTTTGACAGATTTCAAGTACTAACGATGTTCGTTCCTATATTAAGATAAGTATATTTACAATATTTGTTTTTATAATGATTTTTTTTATAGATAAGCTTCGGACAATAATTTCTATCAGGGCCTATGTAATCTTTGGATATGCTATGTGGAGGGTTTTTAAGGAAAGGGATAAGGGATGGAAAAATTATGAGGGGTGGTGTATGAGATGTGTTGGACTGTACAAGAAAAAACTGTAAATAATAAGCAGCGGCAAATATCAACCCTTGCACTGTGTAATGGTAAAAAAAACGCTCTGAGGTATTCTCCAAATCATCACAAAATTAAAGACGATTTAAATTAAAATTATCACATTGATTACATTAATGTTACTAGTATAAAGAAAGAACAAAGAGATTATATAAAAGGCACTTGCTATTTTTTACAGCCAACCCAATTCACAAGAAGTATAGTATGTATTTAAATATTAATGTGTTTCAACACAAAACAGGGTCCTATTAGCTCAGAGGTAGAGCGGTGGCAAGACAAGGATCCTAGGTTCGAGTCCTAGATGTCACAGTATCCTTTTCTGATTTTTCTGTTTCAGATTTTCATTTAGAAATCGCTAATATTGTCTTCATTAGGAGAACAGGAGCAGTATACATGGTACATAACTTTTAAATGTGATTTTATGCTATTTTCCGACTCTCAATTCAGGCCATCGTTCAACCCAAGTCCTTACAAATGGTCAGTAGTAAGAGGAAGGCAGCGATGGCCAGCAGTCAGTAGTCAGTAGTAATTGGCCAGGCTTAGGCAGTCAGCAGCGGTGTACAGCAGCCTGTAGCCAGCAGTCGGTAGTCAGTAGTAATTGGCCAGGCTTAGGCAGTCAGCAGCGGTGTACAGCAGCCTGTAGCCAGCAGTCGGTAGTCAGTAGTAATTGGCCAGGCTTAGGCAGTCAGCAGCGGTGTACAGCAGCCTGTAGCCAGCAGTCGGTAGTCAGTAGTAATTGGCCAGGCTTAGGCAGTCAGCAGCGGTGTACAGCAGCCTGTAGCCAGCAGTCGGTAGTCAGTAGTAATTGGCCAGGCTTAGGCAGTCAGCAGCGGTGTACAGCAGCCTGTAGCCAGCAGTCGGTAGCCAGCAATCAGTAGCCAGCAGTAATTGGTTGGCATTAAGTGGCCCCATCAGTCGGAAACCAGAACAGAGTCAAGTAGCGGGCTGCCCAGTTCAGTTGTCCAGGACGTCAGCAATGGATGTGGCAGGTAACGCAACTTTCAATAAGGCCCGGCACACAGAGACGCCAGAATATTGTAATGTTTTGATAGAGATGCCTTCGCTTTATCAGCTGTTAGAGAACCAGCAGTAGGTAGCTTGTCGCACGTAGTCAGGTAGCGGACGGTCCGGTTCAGTTGTCCAGGACGTCAGCGGTGACTGTTAAACGTTACGCAGTTTTCAGTTGAAAATCAGAGACGGCAAGTCAAGTTTTTAGAAAACAATCGCGTTTATAGGGTGTTGTCTCAACCATTGGCAAATTTTGTAAAGCATAAATATTTATTTATATATTACGGTAAGTATTTACAGTATTTTCTAATTTATCATTTGGTTTTGGAAAATGGGGGTCTTTGAACCTGCAGTTGTTAACCGAAAGATGACCAGTGATTGGAAACAAGTTTTAATCTAGTTGCATAATACGATGTTTGATAGAGGTGGGTAGAAATCTAAGAGTCAGTATGTCCAAGAAAAACGAACGTTTGAATTCATCCCTCTCACTGCGTTGCAAGGCGATGGGTTGAGAGAGTACTGCTGGGGAGGTAAAAAGATCTCCCTCAAGCAGTCTCTCCAAAACTGGCCCGCCACACAGTGGGTGGGTAGACGCATCCGCTGCTAAGACCTAGACAATCCTCACCCTAGGAATTCGGGCCACTTGCGGTGACCTATGGAAGAAGTGTTAGTTATCCAATGAATGGTTCCCGGGGCGGCGGTACCCATGCCATACACTTACAAATTGATCTGAGGGAAATCTTTTATAAATACTTTCAGCTTCACAATCCTACAATTATAATATCCTGTGATTTTTCACGGATTTGCGCTAGTCTATAATAATGTTAATTTTTTTTTACAATCCCACATAAGAGGCCCTGAGGAAAATAATTTCCCTCAGTGCCTGTCATCTTTAGAAGGCTGTGTGGAGAGTCTTTTCCAAGGAAATGAAGGAAAGGAAGTTCTGGGAAGATAAAAGATATGATGGTTGGGTAGGAATCTAGGGATAAATGTGTCCAGGAGCGACGGACATATGAATATATCCCACCCATGCGGCGCAAGGCAATGGATCGAGAGACCAGTTAGACAGGTCTAAGAGTCTCCCAAAACCAGGTTCTCCCGATCTGGCAAGCCACGCAGGGTTGTGGGCAGCATCCTGAACACATCTTACCTGATGAACCTGGGCACCCCTACTAAATCACCAAAAGTAGCGAACCACTAGAGGTGACCTACGGCAGAGGTGTTGCTTATCCAATAAATGGTTCCCAGGGTGGCGGTACCCAAACTCTTCTCCCAAATTGAAAATAATATTGATTTAAAAAGTATATAAAAGTTACGGTAATAGGTTATGTACCAATTACTTTGGAACCATTGACTTGATATTTGGTGTAATTTATTTTTAATTAGACAATTGAGAGTTTTTTTTGCTATCCCAAATGCAACAAATTCTCAATAATAGCGCTAATGGCTTGAATTTCAGGCTTTTCTTCTAATCAGCAAATTAATCTAAAATTTCAAAGTAACGGTCCACTTAGAATTCATTTGATACATTTGTCGGGGGAAGGTCAATTAATCTAACAATAAAACGGCCGTGGTCGTTCAATAACTTAATTATTTTCCTCCATAAAGCTAGCTATATGAATGTTTAGTGTTATTACGGTGATTATGACCCTTGCGGTGAACAAAGATCCCGAGTGTTTCGTTTATTAAAAATGAGGGTTGTTGGTTAATTAAATAACACTCATTGCCTTTTATGCTAGGTAAAAGTCCCGATAACTTCTACTTTAATGAAAATTCACCATTTGACGACAGATGGAAAAAGTTTTACAGTTGTCCGTTTGTGTTTAGTCAGTAAAACTTTTTTTAGTACCTATTGAAGTAGATTAAGGATTGACGTAGATAACTAGACAAAATAAGGAAATTTAGTTTTATAACGGTGAGCGCATTTTTTGGTGGGGGTGATTAATACAGCGTGCATCATTATGTATCCAAAAGATAAGCAATTCCTAAGCATATATTTGTAGTAGTAAAAAAATATAAGATTCCATTTTGCTGTCCGATTTTTAATAAAACCATTTTTTTTTTTTTTAATCGCTACTGATCACTCTGCTACATGTAGCAATGGGTCACATGATACGTTCTCTGTCCCGCGTATACGGTGCTGCTGGAACTAGGCTATATCCAACTACACAGTGGCGAGGTGTGATAGAAAGAAAATATTTTGGCTGTTTTTATTTTTAAAGCATATTTGGAGAGAAAAAAACACAAGTCATTTGCTATCCGATGACAGAATTTTTTATTTGTTGGTTGAGGGATTTTATTGACATATTTGACTAAAAACTTCACGACTTTGCACCACTTAAGTACTTTCCACTGGAGCGATTTTTTTTCTGCTAATGCATAATATAAAATTATTTTTAGTGTCCAATTTAAACTGGAGTGAGAGACTAGACTGTCCCCTTTAAATACACATACAATTACGCCTTTATAACAAAAAAGATCAAAACCTAAAAAAAATTGGTTAAATTGTCTTCGTTCTGAAGTTCATACAAATATTAATATAACTCTGAATCAATACAGCAAAGTAAACATAACCTTACGTCATTATTACACTCATAGTTTTTCTTTAAAAAAATTTGCTTTAGCGCGCGTAAAAAATGATTTTTTTATTTAGTAAAAGATTATACATGTATATACATTATTTAAGAAATATTTTGACTGCCCAACTAGGATGATTCCCGTTTTAGGACAGTCAAATTAGGATGAGTATTAACATTTTGATAAGTTGTTTGATGAGTATAGTTTTAAAATAATAATGAAATAATAGGTATATGTTCTTTTAACTGGTGCCTAAGCCTACAAACGTATTTTGTATACATATGAATAACAAAGAGAAGAAATAGAATAAAATAAAATATCCAATTAAGCATAAGATTAACTGCTGCTTGGGTAGCATTCTAATTTAAAAGTACTATGTAGGTACATATATACACTCAATGATAAAGATAAGAACATAAAGGTATCTTTTACATGGTTTATTTTTTGTTGAAGTTTTTGTTGTTGTTTCATGTATAGTTGTCTTTTTTACGTAAAATATTTCTGATTGTCATAAACGTGTACGTAAGATTTCTAACCTTTGTGGCAACTAGATTTTTGTGTCTATCTATTTTATTATATAATTTATCCACGATTCTACAATGTTAGACAAGTTGGACATTGAAAGTTGTTGATTTTTTTCTTAGGTACTTTGAAAGCATCTTTAAGTTTTTGTTTAATTGCAAACCGCTAATGATGTAATAGTGCTTTTGAAATATTTTAAGTACTATTTTAATATCGTATAATTTGAATTAACCGAACAAATAAATTGTTTTACAGTCCCGTAAAAATTGAATTATTATTTTTTATGAAAAATAAAGCTTGAAATTTTTAAAGGCCGATGAACTTTCAAAGCGCACAGGTCGGGTTTTGTTATGTAAATATTTCTGCAAAGTACAAAATGCCATTACAAAAATTTTTGGAAAAAATAATATTCGAATAGTTTTTCAAAAGAAGAAAGATAAGATATTGGATGACGTTAGAATGTTAATGTTTGTTTTAAAATTATATTTATAAGAGAATATTCCTTGTAAAATACATACAAACATACTCAATATTTTATTTTACATACATATAATTATCACACGTTCATTTACACGACGAAAAAATAATGTTCCGAAATTTTTACACGCTTTTTGTAAAAACTGTTTAAATTTATGAATATTTTGCGTACTTCACTAACCTACCCATGTAAACGTCAAATTTTGCCAAAATCCTGACCAAATTCGTGTTTTGGTAACAACATGTTTAAAATCCACTCAGCTTACTTAAACACCTTACACCTCAAAAGTCGTAAATCTCAACTCATAATAAATGATCAAAACGCGACAAAAATCAAGTGAAAACACTTCTTGACAAAATATACTGGTGGGAGAAGGCGTGTGGGAAATCGGGGCAGTAAAGCACCAAATACCTGCCATCACAGCCCATTCCCCAAACGACACCGCTTCCCGGGGCGACCCTTGCGCCATATGCCGCTAATACCCCCTCGTCCCGAGTCTGAGCTACCTGCGGATTTGCTTATCCCACTCTCCCTTATTTACAGACTTTCTCGCAGGGTTGCCACCACCTTAACATCTTCACGCTAAGCAGATAAGTGTTTTATTTATGTGACAGCGATAAACCGTTATTTTCAGCAATTTCAAAGATAACTTGAAGACTATGGAGATATTTTTAATCAACGTTGAAATGATTCAATCCCAATGAGATGGATGACATTAAAAGTACGAGAAAACCTAAGATTCATTAATAATAACATCAAATAATTAAAAATACAGTTAAAAATATACCTACCTACGAGATATTTTTAATGAACGTTGAAATGATTGAATCCCAATGAGATGGATGAAATCACAATTACGATGAAACATAAGATTCACTAATAATTACATTAAATAATTAAAAATTTATAGATAACCCTAAACTTATACCTAAATAAATACATAACCATTGAAAGTAAAAAATCATCGAAATAACTAAATTAAAAACACCTCCGCAAGCAAGCAAAGTTTTTATGGGATGGTTGACTCAGTGGTGGCTCGTGACTTTTGGGTGTTCTAGTGTGCTAATATTACAAAAAATGGCATTATTGATGTTGTTGTTGCTGAAAAAACGTTTTATTTTGTTTCGAAAATTCGATTTTTTGTATGAAGATTTTCAGGAAATTTCAATTTGGCCGTGCGCCGCATGGATTTCCTGAAAATACATCTACAACAACATCAGTTATCATTTTTTATAATATTAGTACTCTAGAACACCCAAAAGTCACGAGAAGCCACTGGTGGTGGTTTTCTCTGAAGTGCGTTTGTGCAGTGAACCCATTAATAAAATATAAGATTACGAGACAAACTTTCCTTGTAATAATATTAGCACATTATAAATAACGTGCCATTAAAATTCTGGCTCTAAAATTGACCCTACCGAAAATTACGGTCAATATAGATGTATTCTGTGCATTATAGAATCAGTACAGAATATTTCATACAAAAAAACCAAAGTGACACAATCCCCCTGGCGGTGAAATCTTATAACCTACGCCATAACTAGACGAACTTTTTTTTAAATTTTTATTTTCTTATTCCTGCGTTTCTCCAACCGATTGCTTTTAATGACACTTTTAACCTTCTCGTAAAACAGATGTTGTATTAATTATCCTAAGTCGCTAGTAATGCAATATTGTATTGTTCTCAATTTGGTTTTGGCTTGTGGGCAACAATGAAGCATTTGCATTTAATGATTTTTACGCAAATATTCTTGTTAGTTATACGTAATATTGTACAATGGTGAAATATAGTGTTGTTAATATTAAAAAATAATAATGCGAGTTAGTGTGAAAAGTGCTGGAAATTAAAAGTGAGGGAAAATCCGCAAAATTTGAGGTATAAAAATATAATAACTTCTCTTGAAATTCTAAACCACCATTGAAAAAGACCTAGAACCTACCTATACAATGAAATGTTACAATATTAGTTTGTATCAATTAAATGTGCATCAATTAAATTGCATGTCATAATGGAGGGTATGACCGAGGGGACCAACTCTAGGGGACGCCCACGCCGAGAGTACCTGGAGGACCTGCTGGTGGACGTGCGCTGCTCATCATATGCACAAGTCAAAAGAGCCGCACAAGACAGGGAAGAATGGAAGAGGAGATTAGATGAAATTGCTGCAAACCAATCCCAGGATTGAAACCAGAGAAAAACAACTTTAAACCAGATCAATTAAAAACGTACTTTGAATTTTTATTTAAATTTTAATATATATTTTTTTAATTTATTCATAAAAATAAACCAAGTATTCGATCAAAGCTCATTTTAATGAAATGCGTCGATTTTGCAAAAGAAATACTTCATTTATAATTTTGTAAAAAGGGTTCATGTAAGAAACTATTTATTTTAATGTGTATATATTTAAAATACTTAAACTGATGTTTTTTTCGCTCCTATATTTTTCCTCAATACTTGCAACCCTATCTGGCGAAAGTGAAAGTGATTACCGGGGCCCACATTTCCTGCTAGGCCTGGCCGCTTATGAAATCACGCCCGCCATAACGAGATAATTTGGACTATGAACGCCATAGGTGTTTAGGGCCGGAGTGCTCCTTGTCGGCTGGTACAAATGAGACCACTTTATATACAGTAGTTGGAAGTTGTGGCGGGGACGTAAAATTCCCATTTTTTGTTGTTTTCCAACACGGTTTTCAGCGTTATTGTATTCCTAGCGTAGGCACTTTTGAAGCTATTCTGATATTGGTGATTTTCGGGTTTTCAACACCGATATATAAGTGCTTTTATAATATAAAAGCTTTTTAAATACGGATTTTTTTAAGAAGAACCTCGTTATTAGACAGAAGTCATTGACTTTCTTAAAAGATACCGATTCTTTTCAAAGCATAAATATAGGCTCCCTGAAGTACTCTTTTCCAGAAATATTTGATTATTTACAAAGTATAAATTCATTTATCACTGGAGTAAATAAGTATATCTCATAGATACACCTGTATATTTGTGATTCTAAATACTTATCATCTTTTCAGCAATCTGCTGACCAGTGCACCGTGCATGTTATATTTTTGTAATGTGATTACCGCAAAAGAGTCTCAACTCTTGAAGCTAGTGGGACTTCGGCATCTCCATTCTCCATTTTAGGGTATTGTGTGTGGCCGAAGAAAGTGGGTAGGGGAATGAGATGGGGAGGAAAAGGCTGAAACGTGTATTTATTTAAAAAATATATATATATAAATGTGTTAGCGTTCTACCACAGCCAGTAAGTTTTTTAAAATATAAGTTCCGCACAAGAGGCCCCGAGGAGTAGGTATGAGTTTGGGGGGCAGTATGTCCGGGAGTGACGGATATATAAATCCATCTATCTGCGGTGCAAAGCGATGGATTGAGAGAGTCCTGCTCGAGATGTCGAAGGGTTTTTCGCATGTAGCCGGTGGCGAGACGCATCCGCTGCCAAGACCTGGACAAACCTCATAATATGAACCTTGGTACCTCTGCCAAGTACCGGAACGTAGCGAACTACTTGGGGTGACCTTTATTAGAGGTGTTAATCGTCCAGTGAATGGTTTCTGGGGCGGTGCACAGTACCCACGTCTCGCAAATCTTAAATTTAACTCTTTATGGATACATACCAACGTACACCTGTTTCCATAAAGAGTTAAAATCATAGGATAGGTAAATGCGCAAAAAGCAAGGTATCATTTTCCTTATTTTCTACATCATTCGTCGTTACCTCATTGCTAAGGTGCCAATTATTCTGATGAAGTGGGTTGTTGCATTCTTCACGGCCTTCCGAACGCCTGAGATACTTGATCACAGAAATAAAGAAAAAGCTGACATTGTTTCAGCAAGACCGACAGAAAGCTGCTGATGCTTTTAAATGCGCAAATGAGATACCTTGCGCCTTCTCAGTTCTGACATCTAGACCAAACTAAAAGTTCACATGGTCTTTGATGGAGTACTTTGGTAAATTCGCGTATGAAGCAAACTATTAACTCGGGAGTTCAGGCACGAGTCCATGGCGGCTGTATGGCACATAATACCGGGCTCTTGCGCGGCACATAAACTCACCAAGTGCTACATAACTATCTTACGGCGAGATCTTCGCCATGAGGGTAGGTAATAAAATGAGAGTGAAGTAATGGACGTGATCCAAAATTGCGTTATTCATTTTCAATTTCATAAAATGTTTATAACGGCTTTTAATAATTATTGGTAGAAAGTTTACCATAAGGTTAATCAATTTTAGTAATCAAATTGTAGTTAAGGTAGCGCTTCAGAAGGGAAGCTAGTTTTAGAGATATTACGATAGTGTGTAGAAGATTTAGATTGGTGGATGTGGATTTTAAGATCTTTATTATTAATTGGGCAAAGATCACATTTTTAAAGATAATTCGGTAATTAGGTTTAATAGTTTCACCTTCAAACGACCATCAAATCTATAAATTAACTCCATTCCACAGACATAGGAATTAATAGACGAGAAGATAATGGCGAGGGGTAAAATCAACTGTTGAAGAACGAAGGGAGTGAAGCTGACTGTGATTCGTCAATAAATCAATCTGACAGTAAATAGGCATCTCGCATTATAATATCACCATTTACTTCTTAAAAGTAAAATCTGCTTTTGAATGAATAGACATTTTTACATGGGAGCGCAAATTACTCGCCACGTTATTAACAAATTTGCGAAGTCCAAATTCGGCAAAAAAATTCGGTTCTATTTTCAGAGTCGAATATTTCGTTTAAGTATTTAGTTAAGACACTTTTATAAATGTTCATAATTTACTTCCCAGCAACCAACCAGCTTTGTGTTTCGCGTCCAGACGTTTTTCGATGTGATAGTATATGTTTCTAAAACTGATCTATATTATACGATGTGAATATGCTTAAAATAAAGTAAAATAATGCTTATATATGGAATGTAATACGACAATTGGGTTTATTCTCTTTTTCAAATCTATTTTTACAAGTTTTCATAGTACAAGTCAACATTTTGCCGTGTTATTTCGTAAAATGAACCGATGATGCCTCGACCATAGTTCGCACAAGAATGATGACGTCACGTTTTCAAATTTAACTTGAAGCCATACGCGAGCACAGCCGGCTCCAATGGAACCGGTATGGGGAGTGGGGATAATACGCTTTTAATCACTTGGGCAGGTCTACTAATATTCATATGTCTATGCTCCATTCACTCCTACCCATTCCATTCCTTAATCAATTTGATCCCCCGCCGATGTAAATACGTGTTTTACTTTAGGATACAAGAGCAAAAACGTACTTAAGTAGAGTTTGAAACTTTGAATATTTTTTACCGAATTTGATTAAAAGTGTTTTGGCGTATGTTGTGTAGTCTAGCCATTTTTATATCTTTAAATAATTCTGACAAAAATTTTCTGTCCTAACGCAATATTTTCTTAGATTGTGTGTTTAAATAATTCTGTCAGCCTTCCTAGGATAACCGTGGTAATACCAGGAGACAAGGAACGAAGGGAGGTAAGGCTGGTCTTCAGCGCTGCCATTGGAACGTGTAACATTAGGATTATTCAACCATAAACTGGCTCGCCGCAATAAACACCGCCCCGTTTATGATAAATGATAATGACTATGATAATTGTAATCGGCCGCTGTAACAAAAACCTGAATTCACAATTAGCAAGATTAATAACGGCGGAAGTACGGGTAGTAAGTAATTTATAATTCCTTGAGAATTTTGCTCGTTTTCTCTCGTTTTTGCCCGACTGAAGGTTTCGTAATTATGAAGAACATTCTGAGAATTAACCGAGTTTTGTTTTTTTATCATTTTTCTGGTGCTGCTTAAAATATTTTTCAACTAAATAACGAAAACAAAGAGATCTTTGTGCTTTTCTTAGAACCCTCCTTTAGTCTTGGTAAACAACGGTTTAAAATGAATGAGAATTCGTGCAGAATCTTACATATTTTCAAATTTTACTTTTCCATACTTATGATAGATTAATTTATCTTTTAAAATTTCGTTTCCTAATCAAAAAACATTGTTTTATTGATTTATCCTTACATTATTTTAATTCATTTCGTGCGGAAAAATAGTGTTTTCATTATTTTAATGAACTTAAATAATGCAAATAGTCGTATTTAACAAGATTACGCATTTGACTTTGTACCGGAGAGGATGGGTTTGATTCCTCCTTATCATCGATTAATATCTTGTTTTGCGTTGGCATACAACTCGTTTGTTATCTTGGTTAACAATTTATATGAACAGCAAGAATAAAAAAAAATGTTTAGATAAAAATAATATATTAAATAGTGAAATGTGTGTTAAGAAGTAGTGAGGAAAACGCTTACAATGTAAAGAAGTGTCTTTGAAAGCTATGGATTGTTAGGGACCATGGCCAGGACGTTTGGGTGAACTAATTACACCGTGTTAGGTCACTGAGATATTTTAGTCTTGAGGGAGAGATCCCTTTTATTCCGGGTCACCTGTCCTTTGAGGTCATATACAAGAAAATCGATGTGGAACATTAACTACTACCCAAACTGCCAATTTGAGTTATGCAAAGTTTACCAAATTAGTAATTCCTTTGAATGTAATGTAGGAAATTATCTATCGAAAATATTACTTTGCGTTCTTGTTTTAAAAGTAAAACGAAAAAACACAACAATATATATATTTGCAATGAGCATCATTTGTACATACACGTTTACTGAACTAAACTTCTTCACTTAATTATTTAATTATTTACGTTGATCAAAATTTGTACAAACACATGTACTGAAAAATACTTATTTACGTTGATCATTATTTGTACATATACGTATACTGAACTAAATTTAATTAACATAACTACCCTTTAAATACGGAAGGAGGCGCCTTATCAAAGAGATCCGAAAATGGTACGGGAAAGTAAACTGGATTTAATTAAAATCAAATTCAAAAATTTAATTTTTAAGTTCTGCGAGTATTTTTTGGTTTTTGTTATTGTTATAGCTTTTTCGGCTTTCAACGCCACCAAACTGTGGCTGAAAGCACATTTAGTAGCAGTAGTTTTTTAATAGCAGCCACATCATTAAAAAAATAAGATAACATTAAAGTGGGGAAAGCAGACTTCAAAATACCCCACAGAATATGAAATCTATTGTCACAATTATTTTATTAGTAATTCGGTTTAGCCGGTAATAAATCATTTTAAATTGGCAGGAGGTAAAATAGAATTATATACATAAGTCGTCTAAACGTGGTTAAAACCACAGATTGAAAATGGCCTTGAAAGCCGAAACAGCTGTAACAATAACAAAAACCAAAAAATACTTGCAGAACTTAATAATTATATTTTTAAATTTGATTTTAATTCAATTAAAACAAATTAAATGGAGTTCTACGAATTGAAAACACAAACAATAAATAAGTAAATTGGACATTCTTTATTTTATCGTGACAGATTTTTTTTTCATTGCGAGGCGTGCATAATTAACCCGACTCACCGTTATTCATCTATCAAAAATGCCACAGCCCCCAAATTTTCAAAATCTACTAATTGTTCCTTTTATTTACATCATTCTTACATTTGAACCATACACGCGTTCACCATACTCACGTCTAAAAAAATCTAACTTCTAATGTAATCACTTTGCTTCAATCTTCCCAAAAACAAGGTTTGAAACATAACTTTGCTGTGGACTAAAAAATAATGTTATTAAAAAGCACCGATTTAATATCAAAACCTTTAAATATGTGCCGCCACAGTTACTAATTTTCCAAATATTACAGTAACCATTTTTTAAAATACCGTGCACAGCCGCCGGGGGAATAAATTATCAAATTCAAGAACTTTTAATCCGTGAACAAAAATAGCACGTCAAATTTTCACACAACTCTTATGTAAAATACAACATTAAATTCCGCATTTTAAATAACGTTCACGAAAAAGCAAAAAATCGAACAAATATTGGATTAGCACGAACTACTTTTTGCCGTCAGACTTTTCAACATATTTAGTGGAGCGGACTCAAATCCGGGCTGAGGCGAGGAAAATCGGGGAAAAGCGGGAAAAGCGGGCAAAAGCTTTCACATGAGCACGAAAGCTACGGCGACCAATAACAACCAAAAGCTACAAATCATAACGTAATTTCCGGGCACAGTGTCTCTGACTGTGTCCAACTCTAGGCGTGTTGTGCCGAGGGTCATTCACAAAGAAAGTGGGGCAAAACGGTTTCATTGGGGCAAAACGAACTCGCACTTAGCGGCACAAAACGTATTCATTTGAATGTGTTTATTACATTTTCCTCGTCGAGTGGCCCGGAGCCCGGACACGGACAGAGGGGCAAGTGGCTTTGTGAAACGGGTACAATCACGAGGATGTTCGTAATGCAGATAAATTGCCCTTTGCTTGACATTATTCGGATCCAAGTGCCTTTTTGGCATGTAAGTGATTTTTACTGTCATGTTAAAAAGGCTAAAACCGTGTCAAGGCGTAGTTTGCGTGAACTTATTAGGAGAGGTGATATATTTCTGTTCTAATATTATAGAACACACAAAAAACTCGCATTTTAATAGTAGCTATGGCATTTCCCAAATAGGTTTCCATGGGATGGTTTTGAAATATATTTATTTTGTTGCAAATAATAGTTTCGTCATGGTTTTCATAATTATAAGGTTATCAATCTAACCCAATTAATTTGTAAAGAAAAGTGTCCCAGTGTGGGTTTTAAATAACTTTTTTATTGCTTCCTTCCAAAATTATTGAAATTTTACACCTTTGACTTTCAAAATGGGAGGTTACTGTTTACATGAGATTTCGACAAACCACTCCCATGACCCTTTCCCTTGATTTAAATCAGAATTTAAAACTTCCTGATGATCTTTTGAATACTTGACGTTACTAGAGAGAAATTACTGTTTTCATCTTGTTTTTAAACTCAGTGTAATGTCCAGGCAATACCAGGACATTAAGCCAATAATGTTATTTGTTATCAGCGCACAAGCTCACAGAACTATGCAAAGTGAATGAGAAAAGATTTGGGAATGATAAAGAATTTGGGAATGAGAAAGGATTTGGGAATGTGAAAGAATTTGAGAGTGAGAAAGGATTTGGGAATGAGAAAGAATTTGGGAATGAGAAAGGATTTGGAAATGAGAAAGGATTTGGGAATAATAAAGGATTTGGGACTGAGAAAGGACTTGGATATGATATTTTGGATATGTTGGAAAGTAAGTCATTATTGTTTTTACACAGCATTTTACATAACAAATCTCTTCAAATCTGGTGTATTAACACAACTAAAACCATTATTAAACTAAATTAAAAAAAATACATTATGCGAATGTGTAAAGGAGTAATATAACATTTTTATAATAATTCCTCAGTTATGTCTAAAGTTTGAGCAAAACTGACAAAAAACAGTATAGTTTTAGTATTTTATATCCTTACTCCATACATTCCTAAATAGTATCTTTGGGTTTTCCGAAAGTTTAATTTGAGACCTCTGAGTTCATAACGTAGTACATTGTTCTGCCACAAAACATTCGAAATATGGTTCTTTTGCAAAATTAATAATTTTAATGAAAACGAGTTTGAACATAATAATTTTACTACACAAACACAAAATTAAATTCATTTTATTATATTATCAAACCAAACGTCAATATTATTCGCCGAACGAACCATTCTTGAAGCTCACATTTTTATGCATGGAGAATGATTCTGCGAAATTCAAACAAAATTAATAATGATGGCAAAATAATATTTTGCAGTGGCTTTTGGAATGAAATCATTATTATTATTCAGGCACAAATACGGTTTATGTGAACTTGTTATTTTTTCAAAGTTTTTCTGTTTCGTGGAAACGTTGTTTCATACCATTAATTACTTTGTTCGTTCAGACGCGAAATAATAGTGTTTTGCTGATTTAAAAAATAATTATTTTACTGCGTGTTCAATGAGAAGGAGGTTGATAACGCATAGAGAGAGTATGTCACCATTCTCTTGATAGCTTATCCATTGGATATCGTGTATTAATAAATAAATGCTCGCAATAGGTATAAAACTCTAAAACTATTCATAGTTTTAAATAAAAAAATATCGAAAATTTATGTCATGTCAAGCGATCAAGAGACTGTGTAATTCCCCACAATATGAAAAATTGGTGTCACCGTCACACCTTTCAATGGCTAGGCGATTTCTCTACACCTCTAAACTATCAAACCTACCGTTCGATTGCTATGCATACGTACTTGACTTAATTTTGGACTCCGGTGTGAAAATTTCAAAATTATTCAAAAACAGTTTTTGATAAAATTCATTCACATATCCTCACTGGTCACTCAGATGAGGAACCGCCCAACTCCTAACATCGACCATACCTGTCTAATTGCTGTAGATTTTATATTTTAATTGTTGAAAAAAAACTTCAAACATTTTATTAACATTTTTTAGCCCAAATACTGTCAGGAAACACAGGTTAAAGTAAATCAGGTACGATCTTTAACACTCAGTAAATCTTGTTAAAAAGGATATTGGATACCAAACAATATATGCACAATACCAAAAGAATATATTAAATGTCGGCCCCCGTGGTCGAGAGTTAAGGCTCTCGAATAGCAAGCTCGAGGTCGCGGGTACAAATCAAATACAATAAGTAAATTTTATTTGATTAATTTGTGGTATTTCTCAAATTACTCTTTTAAAACAAAATCCAGTATATTTGCGGCACGTTCCAAAGCGGGACATACTCTCAGTATAGCCCTAGTGTAAGACCACTATTAATAATTGACACTTTTCTGGAAATGGCTTTGGCCGCGTTTGGTGAAAAGATCTGAATAACCAGACACTTAACCACCTTCCTCTCCCCTCTCTTTTTCACAATACTTGTAGCCTCACAACAGTCACAACTAGGGTTGCCAGACGTCCTTTATTTTAAAGGACGTCCTCTATTTCAGACCCAAAAATTGATCTTGTCCTCTAATTTAAATTCTTCTATAGAGGACAATACTTTGTCGTTTAATTTGGAAAAAATAAATGAATCAGTGTGATTTTGCGCGATGTGCTGCGAGGCGGCGGGCGACGAAAGAAATTAAGTTCCACGATTTGTGCATCATGGTATCAAAATTACAGTTACCTAATATTAACCTTGATACATTGCATGAAGAGTTCTGTATATTAAAGCCTCTCCTGACGAAAATTATAGACGATAAGAAAATGTTCTTGAAATTTGGATTCAGATTCTCAAATCTACGGATGAAAACAAGAATCTGCTAAAAATAATACAATACGTATTTTCCATCCCCGTTTCTAATGCCCAAGCCGAAAGGATTTTTTCCTTGTGTACGAATACGTGGACCAAAATCCGAAATAAGTTAAATATTGATACTGTAAAAGCAGAACTACAAATAAAGTCGAACTTCAAAATGAAATGCAAACAATTTTATAATTTCATTATAGAAAACTAAGAAGCTCTTAGAGCAGACAAAAGTAATACCAAGTATTAACTTTATTTATTACTTTAAATGCAAAATGACCAATTAAGGTCGTACTACTTACTTGGTTTCGATTAACATTGTTTTTTTATTAATAATTATAACTACTGATACCATAACAGCATTTTATTAAAAAAATATTGATGTCCTTTATTTAATCGTATCAAATCCTCTAATTCATAAAACGGGAGCTGGCAACCCTACTCACAACGTACTACAATTGGGGATGCCAAAGTCTCACTGGCTCCAGAAGGTTAAAAACAAGCAATACCTTTAGTAAAAGTATTTGCTTCTGGGTAATAACAATTTTGAAAGTCTTTAGAATGATATATCATTGTAAGCTAATACAAATTAATTCTTTCAGTAAGCCAAGTCTTCAGTAAGTTCACCAATTGTTTGTTATGGGCACGTTTTTTTTTTTTTTTTTTAAATTTATTTTTTAAATACAGTATAATTATTTAAATTTACATAGTAAGAACATATTTCAATAAAAATTAACATGTTTACCTTTACAAGAGTCTAAAACTCGTGTGTTAAGGGTAGTAGGGCGTAGTTTTTAATTTCAGCATGTAACTGGGATTGACTGTTGATTTGGAAAACTCTTTCATATCGAATTCAACCCACAAGCCAAAAGCCACAAGCCACAAAAGTCACTCTTCAAGCCATAAAAAGAAAAATTTACAAGAGACGTAAAAAAATGAGAATGATGAATTAAATTTATTCACAAATTCGTAAAACTAATTAGATATCTTGAAGATTATATGAAAGTGGTTATTTGTTTTTACCGAAATTCTGATTCGAAATAATGCAATTCTAAATATCAGAGATTCGAGGGTTGCGTAATTTCTTCTAAAATTTTCTTAAAATAACACGAGAAATTATAAGCAAAATTTAATTTTAGTATTCGATATGCCTTAATCGGAAAATATTAGTTTGCCAAATTGTACTTTGAAGACTATTTTATATGAAACTACTGAAAAGTAATATTTTTTAAATGTTTTCTGTAGGATTATATCAAAAAAAGTCGAATTGAAACCACAGAAAAACTGATCGGGTTTTATTTGGGACCGTCAAATGGTAAGAAAAAATCTGATTATTTTACCTGTTACATAAAAGTTGTGCTTTGTCAAAGCTCTATACGAAAAAAATATAATTCGCCATAAAAACTTAGTACGGTGGAGAGCTTATCTTGACGGTAACAATAAAATCCAAGATTGTTATTTTAAATAATTAGTTCAGAAAAGGAAATAATAAAAGAAAGTTTTTGAATGCGTTTCGCGTTTCCTCTCTTCGTAGCGATACTTCGCCGCAGCCGAAAGCAAATGGGTCAGTTCACCACGAAACTTTCAGAATAAAAGATAATATAATAATGAGCATTATAGCCTTTGAGGAACGGCAAGAACGTTACTCCTGAAAACGTGAAAACTTTCCAGAAACATTGTAAACGTGATGTTTATGACAGTGTTCCGCTCGTCTCGTTCTTTGGAACATTTAAGTCTAATAAATGCGAGCTCATATTTCCCCGAGATGAAATAATTTATGAAGTTTTATATTTTTAACCACAAAAGCAAGCTTTGAACAATGTGCCTCGTTTGACAGATCGTTGGATCAAAGTTAAAACACAGGTAAAACAATAACCAAGTACCTCTTACTTTGTTGATTAGGGTGGATTTATGATGTCTGGAAAAATAGCACTTTTGAAAATACACAAGACGTATTGAAAGCAAGGTAATGTGTTATCCTTTAGCAACCATATTTGATAATTAGGTAATTCTTGGTTTCACACGTTATTCTGTCATCATAAGCAGAAAGGCAGCTGGAAAAGTAAAAATTATCACATTCTGATAGACGACACTTTTTATGTTGATTAACCTCTTTAAAAAAAAGTACATTGGAATGTGATCATTAATAATTTTCAGCTGCCTATTTGCTAACGACGGCAGTATTGCCTGTTTAAACTCGACCGCTTGGAATTTTACCTGATTGTGTGTTTCGTTTCCGTTTTCTAAAATCTGCTGCATCCACTTGATTATTCAAGCAAATCATATTTTGACTAAATGGCTAACTTTGACCAGGTGACTTTTTTTGACTATGATTGAAGATTATTTTTTGAAATGTGATTATTTTTTATTAAAAAAAAAGATTATTTTAAGTAAGGGTCTCGACTAGCAATTCGAGGGTCGCGGGTTCGAATCCCGACGTACGCAAGTAAATTTTATTTGACAATTTTGTGTTACTTCACAATTTATTGATTTTAAATAATACATTGTATCCTTGCAGCACGTTCCAAACTGAAAGACACTCTCAGTATCGCCTTGGTGTAAGACCAATATTCAGAATTGAAACGTCTCTTTAAATGGCTTGAGCGATGTTTAGTGACCAGATTTGAATAGCCAGGAATTCGCTCACCTTCCTCTTTTCCACTTCATTCCACACCCCACTACCTTTAGCCTCACCACAAACCCGAATTGGGGATGCCATAATCTTACTCGCTAAGCTCGCGGTTGGGAGCAGTTGGGACTCTTTTGCGGTATCGCCAAGTTAGGTATCAGGAAGGTACCGAATTTTTTAAAAATTATGGTACCTACCTGCCAGAAGAACGTTTGAAATAAAGAGTTGTCTTTGAGATAGTGACGTTTATTTGGACAAATTGTAAAATTAAGTGTATGAATTGAAAAAAAGTCAAATTAAGCATATGGTTTATAATTAAGCAGATACACTTATATTTAAGTGCCTACCTTCTTAAAAATCTTAAGATTTCAAAAGAAATTTTAGTTTTTATTAATAAAAAATAATAGTTAACATTAAAGACATATGACTAACTGACGTACGTTATAATCTATGTGTTAATAGATGGCTACTTTAATATTTTTTTTATATACATACACTTTGTGCAAGTTTAAAATAAGACAATTTTTTTGTTTGCGCTCGTACATATGCAATATGAATACATCATTTTGTTTTTTTTAAAAACCCAATTCTTTTAAGAACACAAATACCATATTGTTTTGAACAATAGATCCAAAACTAGACAAAACAAAACAATTTATTTAAATCCATATTGCCTGTGTGTGGGCGCAACCAAATAATTCGTCTTAATATTTAACGTACAACATATGTATTCAATAAATATATTTAAATTGACGCCTTCAACGATCGCGTATATTTTAGTGTACGTTACGTTTATCCTTAAGTTATTCAGCCAATATCGAATATTAAAGTAATGAGGTATTTAGTCTAACTAATTCAACAATCATTACAATCACCCACCACCGTCAAATTGTTCTATATTTTATTGAACAAGGCACTGTGCTGGAATACTTAATTCTTCGGTACAAACTACTTTATATTTTTCTTTAAGTATATTAGTTACTTATTCGGCTAAATGCAATAATGCATTTGAATAATGTTTGTTTATGATTGTACAGTAAAAATCTTTTGTTTAGCAAGTAAAACTATAGATATTCACCAGACTCATAATCGATCTGTTTGTGCTGTTTTATTGACACTTTGGTAACAACAGTAAATATTTTGTAAATGAAAATAAATGCTCAGAAAAATTCCGTATTATGTATCTAAACAATATTCCCTACGAGCATGAGCGGCTGGCCGGCAAAATGATCTGACCTTTAACAGATTTTTTATGAACTTCTAAGGAACAATGCGATACTAACTGTAATGTACATCTTCGTAAGGCACTTTTATTGACCGTTATGCGAAAGTTTCATGTGGTTTTGGACGAATAAATGTTAACGTACTCCATATTTTTTCATGGCGTATAAAATTTATACCGCTTCTTCCTAAATCACACCCGATGTGACTTCTAAATTCTGGGAATCTCACGCATTTCGCACATTGAGCACGTTCCGTATGAAAAGATGGCGTTGTTTTAAGAAATCGCCATCGCCTCAGCCAGTGACATCAATTTTTATGACCCCAAATTCAAAGAGATTTTTTCCTGAGCAGTGGAACGTCCTCAGCCTAGGAATGCCGGAACATTTAGGGGGGTGTGTTGCTGTGATGACGTGTCAATTTGCTTGTTCTCTTATGAAAATGACAGAGAACATGTGCGTGGATTTAAGAAATACAAACATATTTTTCTCTCTCACGACAAATATCCTTGGAAATTGAATTTTCTTTGTCTTCAAAATGATCAAATAAGCCTTTTTTAGACATTTCTTTTGATATGGATATTTGTTATATAATATCAACTGAGAAAAGGAAGGAGAGAATAACTGATTAAACCACCTTTTACAGTGGACGACAATTTTGTTTTTGTTTAGGACTTAAAATAAATCCAACTTTTCAAATTGTAAATAAAACAATGTTTGTCCGTTGAATAATGAAGGGTTTAGAACAATATAATATTTGATGTCCTTGAATCTGTTTACAAGTATTATATTGACACAATTATTTGAAAATATTTGCAACTTGATTACTTTTTCTGAACGATAAGATGCCAGAAAAAAAAATTAAACAAAAAAAAAAGACTTTGTGGTACTTAGGGGCTAAAAACTTTCTCATTATTACTTACTTTAGTTCAATATCCAAAATTTTCTGACTTAATATGACAAAATGAGCTGTTTGTATCAAACTAATAATACCTACTAAAAAACAACATTATTTTGATGATAAAAAAAATAATAAAAAAAAAAGATTTCCCAAAAATTTTAAACTATTATTCTAAAACAAAATTATAAATTTAGCACAATAACAGGCTTAATGTTTAGTATAGTCAATTTACAGTAAATTAAGTTTTTGTAGAATTCTGAGGTCACCTTTCTGGACTATGAAATGCTCCAATTATTTCTACAAGTTTTTTTTCTAATATTAGAAGAAAAAAACATGTTGCTTATTTACGACAACGACTTTTAAGAATAATTTTGATAAATATTTGTATGGCGTAAAAAAGACAAAATGAACCCTTTTTAGCATCTAGTAATTCAATTTGGTTTCTGGTAAACAAAAAAGATCAAAGAATTGTACAAAAGCATAAAAAGGTTAGATTTGTGAATAGCAAGTCGTATCACGTACAAAAACGGTTTTATTCAGAGATAAAATACCTTTAAAACATTTACTCTCAATGAGATTGAATAACGGCAAGATTTTTGAAAAAATTCGAAATAGAATTACTAACTTATTCAAAATCTTTAATCTTTTTCCGAAGCTTAAGAAATTATTTTTCGTGGAAAAAATCATTGGTTTGAGAGCACAAATGTATCTTCAAATGAAATAGCATAAATTGACTCTTTGATTCCTTTGAACCTCTTTCAAACCTTTTTCTAGAATTTTTTCCTCTCCTCACATTTTTATACTTCAAAACAATAATACTGTCCATAGTCTCACTGCCTCAGTGTATGTTGTTACAAGTTGCGTGAAAGTCTTATAATAAATACATTTTTGAGTGTGCTTTGAGTACATATATTTATTTTAAAGATTATTCTTATATCAATGTCCTGTGATATAATATTTTTTAGCAGTTAAATGAATATTATCAAAGTGAATATAGTATTGGTTTGAAAGAAATCAATGGATCAATCAATAAAATTATTATTATACTTTTATTTTACAAATATATGTAACAAAATAAAGATCTAATAAGGGTTCAAATGTACAATATTATATTATACATATTTGGAAATAGCGTCTTCTTAAAATTATAATAATTAATTATAAAAATACTTATAATACTTACTAATTAATATAATATATCAAGGGCATCTCCTATCCTTATCCTATATTTCTCATCTTCCCTTACATTCTTATTATTTTTAAGGCAAAATTCAATTCCGATTTTAAACTAACATTAGTATAAGCTATTTTTTTGGCATAACCATGTAAATAAAAAGTATTGTAAATGATGGCTATTTGTTTCGTACAATATAAGTTATCTTCCTCGATAGTAATATTGGTTGTTAACTTGTGGTATAATTTAAATAAATTTTAATTTTTCCGAAATTAAAAGCCTCGTGAACTAAGATCTAAAAGCCTGTGATAGACCATGCTATAAGCGTGCTGCCCATTCCGATTGGTAGTCTATGGCGAGCGATATTCTAAAATAGGCTGAGCCATGATTGGTGTAGCGTGTCACCTACCTACCTAATGCTTTACTCAAATTAAAGCTGGATTAATCGATCATTTTACACGAACCGCGACCCACTAGCGTCATGAGCGGGTCGCGAAAACCCGCTCTTTAATCGGGTTGTGAATGACCCGAAACCCGAAAAACAGTCCCACGGCTACTATCAAATCAAATCAAATCTCTTTTCTCGCAACTCAGAAATAGAGATGGATTTCAGATTAATCTGAAACTGAACTGAATTGTCACTGCAGTTTTAGTTTTCAGTTGCCGGAGTTACATGCACAAGGATTATTATGATTATTTAGGATCTGGAAAAGTTAGAGAGGGTGTTCAAAATAAATTATATTTACAATGTTTCAAGATTTTTTTTAATTTTAATGTTTTGTCATTTTCACTGTTAGGTTACATGAAGTTATTGAGAACATCTTAATCATATTAAGGAAAAACTACGTTTATACATAAAACGTAGAAGATTCAAAAGAAGGTAATTAATCAAATATTACAAAGAAAATAAATTAGCAGAATATAACAAAAGCAAGTAGAGGAGACATGAATATTGTAGTTGTAAATATTAAATTCTGGGACTAACTACCATATGTATTCCTCTTTGTCCAGAATACTAATGGAGGAAACAATTGTATTTAGTCAGTGGACATCTTCAATTTAACTTAAAACAAATATAAAATGTTGTTAATGAAGCAATTCAGTTATGTAGAGTAAATAATGTATATTTCTTAATATTCTCCCCGAAAAAGTAAAAGCAAATAAAATAACACAATAGAAGGGTTAGTGGGAAACAAAAAAAAAATTTACGCTTTTCCCAAGTAAATGAATAAATAAACTTTTAGAGATTAATATATACACAAGTGACCAAATAATTGGAATTCGGACGTGCAAAAACTGCTCCAGACCCCTGGCGACGTATTTTAAAGTAGGAACACTACAAATAAAACACAAAAAAATATATTTATAAAAAAAACAATAACAACACGAAAAAAACGTTAACGAAAGAAAACTGCAAATATTTTGACTATCCAAAAATAAAATCTTATAAATATAATCTCAAATATTTCAATTGTAATAATAATATAAACATTTCCCTGTACACTTCACACGTAATACATAGATTTGTTTAATATTACAGTAAGAATGATGTCATTTTAAATATATTTTGTGATTTACAGCGCCCTTGGGGTGATTTTTTAAAAATTATTTTTTTGAATTATTTTCAAATAATTCAAATGTTATCTGATAGTATTATTGTCCCAGCGTCTGGACGATGTAGGCCCTCTGATTGGTCAAATTCAAATTATGTGATTCGGATAAATTCTGCATTGGGGGTCTGCAGGCAAAAAATACCAATCTGCCCCTCAATTTTAAGCAACCGTAAGGTTCATTTCGGTTTGCAGGCGACTGGATACAAAAAAAAATAAGACATTAAAAATTAAGACACGATTTCATACTGAAAAAGAATCGCCACATGTAATACGATATTTCTTCAAAAATATCGTTTCTCTTCATATTATTTTTGGATAATATCGAAGAAAATATGTTTTAGAAAGTTTATAATCCATTGGATTAATTAAATTGCAGTGAAAATTATCCACAATTACGTGATTACGTTTGACGTTTGACGAAAAAAGCACGCGTTCATTCAATATGGCCGGCAATAGCTGGCCGACACAGAGCGCACCTCTGGCGGTGTAAAAACTAACCAAATAACTGGCGCGAATATTTAAATATGCAAAATTACTTGACCATTAAGCGTTTCATAAGAAGATTTCTTCTGGAAGTTTATTTAAACTTTGCAATGGCATTTTTCATTATTATTTATAATTTTTTTTGCTTATTAATTATATCTGATTTTATATTGACATGTTTTATAATTTCTAAAATTTTAAAATTATTTATTTGCGATGCTTTAATCCTGATTGTTTATTTATATCTTAAGAAATAGGGTAAAAATACCGTTTGAAGAGAATATGTTTAATTTTTTATTTAGTATTTCAACTTTCAATTTATTAGAATAACCGTTATTAAATGTTATTTGTCTTATGAATATATTGTTTTATGGTTTTATGCAATTTTTTTGTTCAGGTCTTAAAATACTTCACACAGGATAAAAAGCATCACAAATAAATAATTTCGAAATTTTAGAAATAAGAGAACATGTTTATAAAAGTAGATATAATTAACAAGATTTTTTTTTATAAACTCTCTTTTAAATATTTGCCCGCTTAACTGGTCTTTCATATTGTAATTCCTAATTCTTATAAACCCAGCCTACTCTTACCCCTCCCCCCTCCTTCCACTTCTTTTTTCCAATTGTAATCTATATTTAATTTTTGACTTCGGTGTATACTTCGTTCATGAAACATGTATTGTTTGTATATAATAAAGTGATGTTAAAAAAGTTATTTGTTTTTTAATAAAATAAAGTTTAATAGGATAACATTATTTTATCTATTTCCATTGTATATCAATGCATACGTACATAATAAAATGTAAACATTATATTTATTTATTAATTGGACAATTTGCATAGCGCCGCTTTTGTGAGATATCACCTCAGGGGCGCTATATTGTAATAATCTACCTTTATATATAGATTTTTACTCTCCTGATGAAGGTGTATATATATTCTAACTTTAAACTTTATTAGATACAGTAACAGTTTTAGGTAAAGAATTACCACCAGTTGGAGTAAAATTTACACCTTTTAATTAAACCGACTGTTAATCTCATTGCACAATTACCCTCCTTTTATCCATAAACACGGGTACAATTAATCAATATGTAATAATCTATTATTTCAGTCAACTTTGTTATAACTATCTTTAATTGTTGTGACAAACTATACGATATTGATTCAACTTATAGACATTGACGGTTGTAACACATATTTAAGCACTGCAAGTCTCCTATGAGCAAATTATATTAGGTACCATAACAGTTAATATCAGTGCCGTGCAAGAAGTGCCGCCCGCAGGGCCTAGCAGCGAAAACCCGCGGAGCGGGTTTTTAACTGCTAGTTATCATTATTATGACAATTATTAAAACAATACTTGGATGCTTTTTCAAAATTCATCGTCTATTCTATGGTTCGCCACGCCATACCCGGCAGCCGGCAACTGGGTTATGAGAGTAGTTCGTGAGAATAGGTCACGAGAGTGGATCGCAAGACCCGTGCGCTGACGAAAAAATGACTCGCTCGCTATTTGAAAGCTCGTGAGCCGGTTTTAAGGAGCGGGTCATTCACGATTGACCCAGGACTAACTCAAATTCTCATTATGTGCTCCTTTTTTTAAAACAATTCATATATGGACATCTTTATCTAATCGCATTTCTCTAGTAGTTTTTAAATTATTACGTGAGAGAAAGGGTACAAATACTGAACAATTTAAGCTAGTTTCTGTATTTGGACGTCGCAACTTAAATAACAATTACATTGAAAGTAATAAAGTTTAGTGGAAAATAACTATTTCAGCGAATACTGAAACTCTGGCTGAATGGAAAATGCACCCTTTTCCTCTCCAAGCAATAAAAACTTAACGAGAATGCATGTTGCTGAATAAGTAACGGCTTCAGTTTAGAGAGGTCACTCTTTCATCCCCTGCACGCTTCTGCTCAAATATTCAACACTTTTGTTTCGCATCTGACTATTTCAGGAGAAAGATGTTTGATATTGAATTCTAAATGAATGTGCGTTAGAATTCTAGACTTCTTGAGACACGAAGAGATAAAGGATGAAAGCATCAAGTGAAACAATTTAATAATTTTGTAGAGTTGTTATTAAAATTTTAATAGTGAAAGAAGAAGCACGAAAAGTTTAACAAGTATTAAAAAAATAAAATAAAAATTTTATCACAAAAACTCAATACTCGTAACATTGTCATAAATCAAGTAACTGCATTGCAACAAAATTAGTTATTTGATTGATTAAAACTGTATTTATATTTATTACCCACCCACTTAAAATATATTATTATACACTCTAGTATGTTTAACTTCTAGACCAAGCTCAAAAATCTCTTCACCGGCGTAGAAATGCTTATTATTATATTTAAATTCTTGTAAAAATATATATATATCGACGCCGGCAAGGCAAAAAGGTGTGAGCTACAATTTCGTAAAAACTGAGTTAATCATACAGTTTTGATCAGGATTTGATTTTTACCTGCAAAAGTGATTTATTTTTGGGGTATTATGCCGTGTTGTATTACCTTATTCAACATTTCGGACACTATTATGCCATCCAAAACGTTTTCAAAAGAAGGAGGTAACTCAACACGGCATAGTACCCTAAAATTAAATCACTTTAATACATTAATTAACTGAATGATTTGCTTTGTAATACGGTTCAAACTCTTCTCATTTAAATAAATAATTAAGACTTCGGGATTGATTTGTCGTAAGTTGCTTCAAAACAGGAACTTTATAAAGCTAAAAAATTACATTATTACGTAAATACTCCGTTCCTACGTATCACTAAGGCTACATTTTGAATCATTTATATCAATTTAATTATTTTTCCACATAGGATTTGGGATTCAAAGTGATGGCCCCGAGCGTCTAATAATTCTGTCACCTCGGGGCATAACTACGGAAACGGAATCATTAATCACTCTTAAAATACTCAGTCGAGAAGGCAGTAACTTTTTTCATTTGAAATTTCAACGATTTGCTGGAAGTGTCTTTGGACATTTTTCTTCTAGAAAAAAATAATGATTAACATTACAAGTTTGCCTGGGAGCCGCAACTTTTAATGAAATAATGCGAGAAGTTTTCCCATAAGGTTAGGTTAGGTTCCAGGAAAATCAACTTGAATTATAATCTTCACCTCGCGGACGGAATATGTCCGTTTAAATAAAGATTAGTATAAAAAGTTGGCGATTGTAGTGCGGTTTTTTGAAATCTTATTTAAAGACTTCTTAATTTTATTTTTAGACAATCACGTTTAGCAATTTGTTTGAAAGGAGAAATTCTGTGAAGTATTTAACTTTTGGGACATTTCAAGAGCTGAAGTGAACACTTTTATATTATAATTTAATGTAACTTAAAAAAATGTGAGAACTTTAATAGAATTGATTACCAATTAATTTGGGTGCATCACTTTTGATGTATATCATTAGATGAAAAAATTATATTTACATGTCGAACCTCTACAGTAATATGGTCACATTAGATAAACTTGTTTTTTTCAGAAAAAAGCGATCAAAAATTTGAAGTTTTTGTTTGATTAGAGAGGCTTATTTTTTTGCGTTACGTGGATCATGCATTTATTAAATTTGAGTTTTAAAGCTATTAACGCAAGATTTTACAAAAAAAAATGTTTTAAGGCACTGAGCAAAGTAACACTATTTTATTAAATACATTTATTTCTTCTATTGATTGTTATATAGCTACATAAAAAAAAAACAATTACACTATTAGTTTACTCGGAAAAATGATTTAATGTTTTATTAAATAAAAATATGGGTTTTTAAGAAAAAAATACACTGTATCAATAATAAGTTAGGAGATACATACCAAAAGTGTAATGAAAACATTGTTTTGAAACGAAATATGTCACTAAACCACAACAAGTATTTACCGCTTAGAAGGTATATCCCTAACTAAATAAAACTTGTCACTGTATTTTTAAATGAACTTGGGAATTATGAAGGGCGGAATAGTGACACTTTCGAAGTCTTGCGACTAATATTTGAGCTAAGAATTTTTAGTCTGGTGTTGACATATCAAAATTGTAAAATTTTGTATTGTGTCACTTTTATTATAAAAATGCGATATAATATCACCAAGGCACACAGTATAAAAGAATTGCAATTATTCAAAAAAAAAATTCATAAACAAAAACTCCATAAGAACAAAATATTAGAGATGATTTGGCTGGCAATTAATTTGAACAAAATTCATTTTGCAAAAAAGCATTATTTAACCCCAATCTTTATATTTGAACGAAAACGTATGGTTATTAGGTAAAAAGAGTGCAGATATAAATTCAAACAATGTTTTGAATGTTTTTTTTTGTAAAAAAACGCAGCCTGTAGATACTATTTTATTGAATAACATCGCTACAAAGTCAACCGATTAATTTCATTACTTTCTCATAACAGCGGTATGAATTGTACCAAATACGATCAGAGTAAAAAATAATATATCGCAAAACTCTTCTACGCCACGACCGTAAATTTCCTTTGTCAAAAAAACATTTCCTCAGAAAATAAAACCAATCGTAAGAATTCCATTAAATAGTAGCAGCGGTCAATTGAAAGCCTCCACAATAGCTGGAGGCTTTCAGACCAACCGATAGTCCTTTCAGAGCAGAGGATTGCCACCGCTGGTTCGAGGACCCAATATTCAATTAGTTTTGAATTGACAATAAACTATTTTAAATGTATTACAAGCGTTAAAAAAGCGGAAGAATAATAATAACTAAACTATCGATACCATTATAGGTTGGAGTAGGAGAGTAAAGGTACATAATATATTATATTTAACATTGAATAACTAGATCCAACTAGATCCATGGCTACCCTCTCTTTTGCTGACATCGCCCGAAAACAGCCATATGATGCTCACCAACCCCCACCAATCACTCAACAAGGACATCGCGTCGGACCACCAAGACCTGCCGTTTGCATCTTTCCAACGGATGCGGACGCCACAAAGGACAGTGACGGTACGAAAAAAATGATTGAAGATACAATTCGGCCATCTGAACTAGGCGTTCGGGTCACGGGAATAAAAAAAATAAGAAATAAAGGCATCCTGATCAATACGGCAACCACGGGCGAACAACAAAAGCTATTAAATGCACCTTGCTTCGACAACTCGAGCAAACTGAAGGCCCGACTACCGTCAAAGCGTCTACCGAGACTGATATTCTTTAATGTTCCCCGGGACCTGACCGACGAAGATTTTTTAAGGATGGCTCTCACTGGTATTCCCAACGTTGAAGACATTGAAGAAACTATTGCAGGCTGTAAACTAAGTCACCTGGCTGGTGCTCGCACAGGTAACGCTTGTCACCGTATCTACGCAGTACCCGCTACCGTACGTAAATTTCTAGTCGAGCAAGAGAAAGTATTTATAAGCTGGACTATTTGCCGCGTCCGAGATTTTATTGGCCTTACTGTCTGCACCAAATGCTACATGATTGGTCACTCATACAAGTATTGCAGAGATACCAAACCCACATGTGGACATTGTGCTCAACAGAATCATACTGGTGAGTCCTGCCCAAATTCCACCATCAAACCAGTTTGCGCGACATGCACCAGATTTGGTAAGCCTGCTGATCACTCAACTGGAGATAGGGACAACTGCCCGGCCTACATCGCTGCACTCAAGAACGACCTTGCAACTATAGATTATGGAGTGTAACATACATGAGCATAAGTGCCTCACCATCGAGAATTATAATCCCGTGACGAACTGTCTACGAATAATGTATATGAACGCGAGAAGCATCCGTAATAAGTTTGATGAGATCGAAGAAAAAGTAAGAAGTTCGCGGTACATTGTACACGTGCTCGTCATTACGGAAACGTGGCTTAAGATTGGAGAGGAAAAGTTTTACTCCCTGAATGGTTACAAAAGTGTTTTTGCTTCTCGCCCCAACGAAGGAGGAGGCGGCGTAGCAATATATGTGATTGATACTATGAAGTGTGCAATTATTGAAAATTTCTCAAATGAAAATTCCTTTTTAGGTATAAAGCTTAGTAGCAGTGATAGGAAACCAGTTAACATCTATGCTATCTATCGAAAACCCAACACAAATATGCAGGATTTTCTAATACATTTAGAAAAAATACTGAACGAAAGTAGACAAGATACATTAATATTCGGAGACTTTAACATTGACATATCCATATCCACACACTCTTCATTAAATTTTTGCAACATCTTACAATCTTACAATTTTTCAATACATAACAAAACATTTCCCACGAGAGTCACTGATACAAGCTGCACCTTAATAGATCACATCTTATCAAATAGGCAAAACATTCAGACTACTATATCGAATATTGATGATCCACTTAGTGACCATAATATACTTATTGTTGATTATAAGAACAATTTTAAAAAATGTTTTAATAATAGAACCAAATCCCGGATTACGAGACCTATCATCAACAGTATGTCAGTAAAATCCTATCTTCTTGATAACAATTTCACGATCAACTTAAGCAACTCAGAAGACCCTTTTAAAAGTTTCAATTATCACATTAAAAAGGCAATAGAATCAGGTACAACTACACCAAAAACAGGATTAAGAAGTCGGGTACAACTAAATACTCCGTGGTTTGATTCCAAATTAAATACATTAATCAAAGAACGAAACCAGATTCACAAGCAGTGGAAACAAGACCCTGGTAATCTTACTCTTGTAACACTTAAAAAGAGATTGAGAAATACCATTACTAATTATAGGCGAAATCTAAAACACAAATATTATGCGAACAGCTTTCAACAAAACCAAAATAACCCCACTAAAACCTGGAAAATCATAAACTCTATTCTATCAAACCGAACACATAAACCAACTAACGAAATAGAATCCCTCGTGGTAAATGACTGCGTAATTAAGGATCCGAGCCAAATAGCATCCGCATTTAATGAGTTTTTTCTCTCAATAGGAAAAAAGCTAGCAGCTACCATTCCGTCATTCCCGGATGACTGTAATACCGTATTTGTGGAACCGAAGGCTTGCCAATCCTTGTACATGGCTAGGACAAACAAAGATGAGGTACTGAGGATCATCTCTAAAACTAAGCTGAAAGCAGCACCGGGACTCGATGGAGTAACACCATCAGTTCTTAAGACTTGTAAAGAAGAATTAGCGGGTCACCTTACAGAACTTTTTAATTGGTCACTGTCCTCGGGAAAGTTTCCAAATGAATTAAAGTTAGCGAAGATAATACCTATACACAAAGGAGACTGTAAAACATGTATCTCTAACTACCGTCCTATATCACTTCTATCGGTTTTTTCAAAAGTATTTGAGACCATAATCAAAGATAGACTCCTAAAATACATATCTGCGAATAATATCCTTACACCACAACAATATGGCTTTCGGAAAAATTCTAGTACTCAATGTGCCGCTTTTGATTTTATCTCCAACCTTCAACAGTATATAGACCAGGGTGAATATGTGGCAGCCATATTTATAGATCTCAAAAAAGCCTTTGATACGGTCGATCATGAAATACTCTTAAAGAAATTGGAATATTTGGGAATTGTTGGGAAGCCCCTAAATCTCCTCCGAAGCTACTTAGATGATAGATTTTGTCTTGTTGAAGTCAAAGGGTTCTCGAGTGGCTTAGGTAAAATCACATGTGGAGTGCCACAGGGATCAATTCTTGGGCCTCTGCTTTTCTTGCTATATGTCAATGACATAACTAAATGTGGTATCTCTGGAAACCTCCAACTTTATGCGGATGACACTGTAATCTATTATCACAGTACAAGCCTGAGTGACCTGGAGTCTCAAATGAATGTAGATGTCTCAATTCTAGCTAATTGGCTGCGTATTAATAAATTGAGCCTCAATATAAAAAAAACGCACTACCTAACTTTCGGTAATAAGGATTATGTGCCCATGAATATCACACTTGGAACTGAGAAGCTCCAAAATATAGAAGTCACGAAATATTTAGGGCTATTAATAGACTCTAAACTTTCGTGGAATTCCCATGTTGAGCATGTGAAATCTAAAATATCCCCAATAACCGGCGTACTGTACCGACTCCAAGGTCTTCTCTCTACATCTCTACTACGGGCCACATACTATGCGATGATTCACTCCCATCTGAGTTATTTAGTTAGTATCTGGGGCACTATTACTAAAAAACAAATATCAGAAATACAAGTGATTCAAAATCGAGCAATAAGGAATATCTACCGTCTACCGTGGGATATACATATCAAAGATATATATTTAAAGACAAACATACTTCCTTTTACGGTTCTACCTAAATACAATATCACTTGTACAATATTACAAATCATACATAGATCCTCACACACTAACATCAAACCAGCATTTAATTCAGACATACACCAGCACAAAACACGGTCCCAAAATCTAATACACCTAGCATCGTCTACCCACACAACAAAATTTGGTATTAACTCATTACAATATATTGCATATAGACAATACAATGCATTACCTAATGAAATAAAGCAATCAGTAACTAACAAAAAAATATTAGTTAAAACGCTTAAAGATTATTTCCTGAAAATGTTTTTAAACCAGTGAATTTTCGCTCGCTTTCATATGTTGGTTTACTATGTTTCATGTGTATAGATGTCTCTCAGTATTTCTAAAATCTCTAATCTTAACAATGTATTTTTCCTTTTTTATTTATTTTTCTTTTCCTTTTCAATATGTTGTATTTTTTTAAAAGTGTAATATCCTTGTAAAATGTATTTTAGGTATCTGTACTTCCCGTAATGAGTTTTATCTCAACTCATTGGGAATAATGTGTTACTTACCATGTTTTTTGTAATACATTATAAATAAATAAATAAAAAAATAAATAAACATAATGCACCGTCAACCATCAACCAAGTAGTTTCCATTCAATTTATAAATTTATATTATTCAGTATCTTGATTAAGTCGTGGCTACAACCAGAACTAAACACGGATACATGTAATACAGATAAAGTAACCGCTCAGGTTAATTTGTTCGCTTTTAGAGCTTTTTTCGAGAAATATGATCTAAACGGTGTTAGAAAGAGAAAACCTCACGCTTTATATACGAATATAGAAGTTAACAACAGAATAATTTAAATGTACACCTCTATGAAACTAAAGGTTGCGATCGAGTTTTGAACAAAAATATATGAAACTTCAATTAAGCATACTTTTTATGAATAATTTTCATATAAAACGACAAAAATACGTGTTCTGTTTTTTTTCGTTGTTATTAATTTTAGTTACAAAAACATTTATAAATAAAAACAAAACGGAAATACTCCGACATTCTGACTGAATATTCCTAAGATTTAAATGATAACGGAAGCTGCATACTCCCATACTCAAGAGACAACCATTTCAAAAAGTGTTCACGGCCAACTAATGATCATATCAACAATGCCATGATAATGTCGATTAAAGTCATTTTTATAAATACCCTGTTCACAGATTTTGCCTTAACCTTCCAAACCTATATTATTTTAGCAATGGTTTTGGCCAATAATTATTTAGATTTGTAGCGTTCTAACATCTGACATTGTCAATTAGTTTCAAATCCGTTAATCCTGACTAATTAATTCCAAGCGTTTGGTATACGCATGTGTAACGTATTGTCAACGACCAAGGATGCGTCTGCACTTGCGCCGCGAATGCACGCGCTGTACAAATGTCTTCACTGCTCTAAAAAATGAATTGCTACTATGAGAGTAGTCTGTTTCCCCCATTTTGCGGTTTAAGCCACTAGAGCCAGTAACCAAAGTGAAAACACTTCATGTTACGTCACGTTTTCGGCATTTCGATATATGCACTACGCGAGTCTAGTACGGAGTTGCTAAGGTTTAAATGATACGGCGGGAAGCCTTCATGGGAGGAGCTTAGGTTCGTATATTGATGTTTGGCGCACGAATTCTCTTGTTATTACAGTAATATTACACATTCTTTCTATTATTTATATAAAATATTATGTTACCATGAATGTAGAGCAGTGCATTGCACAAATGAACTAAAGCAGGGACCGCCCCTATAGCTATTCTATAGCTGCAAGTTGACAAAAGACTTTTTTTTTATAATGTGTAAATACTACAGCATAATCCCACTCTCATTCGAAACAAACAACAGTAATATAACATTTGAATCTCAAATATAAAAAAAAAACAGGATACAAATCATAGGGAGATCAGAAATAGAAAATTGCAATTGAAATTTATAATTATTTTAGAAAAAAAAAACTACGTAGATAATTACACTATCCAAACTATTAAATTTTAATAATAAATAAATGAAATCCTCAGCACTGCAGATCCCAGTGAGGTCATTTTTTCCATTTATTAAAAAAAGCAAGATATTAAAACACTGTTTATAATTATTATTCATATTTAAATCATAATGTCACAACATATTTAAATTATAAATATTAGATTCTTTTGAGAACCACTTTTTATCGATCCATAAGAAAACAGCATATTTTAGGTCAACGGGCAAATCCCAAAGAAGTTAGCGTTCCCCTGATCCAGAACATAGAGTCTCGAGGCTAGATGATGTATGTTGACCCATTCCTTTCAGCTGCCGCACTCGCGTGGGTTCGCGGCCTAACAAAAGGTGAGCGCAATTCTTGCGGTTGATGAAAGGAAACAAACACACAGAAGCAGAAAACTTCCCCTAATGAAGAAGGCCGTATTGATGGGGAGAAATGAGTCGTGAGGCGGACGCGGAAGGGTTGTTGATTAATGGGAATACAACACTTTGTCCGTGGTTGAAAAAAGCTGAAAACAATTTAACAAAAATACACGGGAAATTACTAGAGTTTTTATCTTTTTTTTTATCAATATTCCTTAAAACTTTGGGATTCATCCCGCTCACGCTGGATGCGGCATTTTGGCAGGACCACACTCCCTACAGACCATTCAATTTGGTTAAGCGGTTGTATCAATCTGGTTAAGTTGAACGTAAAGTTGAACCGTGTGAAGATGCGTTGCATGCGATAAGGGGACGTAGCTATTAAGTTGAATGGTTGTACCGCCAGAGAATCCAACCACCATCTAACCAACCAACCTCCCAACCGAGTTGGATCATCTGCAGCGTGGTTAAGAAGTTACTTCAGTACTTTACTAAGTTTGCCTAGGAAACCGTCGTGCGTAGTTGTGTGTGAACAAATAAATATAAATTAATTTCGAGGGATGAGTAATGCAAGTTTTTGACCTTAGATAAGGATTGAACGTGATTGTGTGATACTAAGGTTAAATTTAATCACTTTTTAATTATTTTACCAGCATTATATGACTGATTTTTTTTCGTTTCTTGAGTTATATTTTTGCACACGCTTTTTTTTTCTTTTCATGTTAACAGGCTGTTAACGATGTCACAGGAGCAGCCACATTTTTTTTAAATAAGGTTTGTTGCACTGTAACCCATAGTAGCAACTGACAAAATTGAACCAACCATCACGTCATCTGTACGCAACCCCCAACGATTAACACACAATGGTTAAACCAATCAAATTGAGTTGTCTGTAGGGGTTTGATATTATTTTATCGGAATCAATAGATGCGGTTCCGATGTTGGCGTGGAACGTCGAAGGAATGCACGAGATACGATCTGCCATCTCAGCCAGTATTGCCATATGCATAGTTTTTACCATGTTTTTTTGGTTTTTGAATCCGCTATGGTTTTTTTGATATCGAACAATATATGTTTTTTACCGGTCACCAAAAATATGTACATTGAGTGAGATACAATTCATAAGCGAGGTAAAATTCATAATTCAGGAAAGTGAACTTGAACATCACGGGTTAACAACGTAGCTTTATTTAATTACTATCTGTGGTTATATGTAACATGAATATACACGTAAAATGAAATGAATTTATCATGTAACATCACTAGGTACCTACACTTAGGTAACTACTAGGAGACCACTGTAAAATGTAGAACAATAAAATATTGATTAGGCAAAATTCCTTCTCACGTATCGGAAAGTTTTTTTTATTTTCTGTTTTATTAAAGTTGTTTATATAATTATTTAACTAGGAGATCATTTAAAATAGAGTTCTACAAATCAAACTTGATAGTAGTAAAAATAAAAATTAAAAAAGTTTTTTTTTTATTCTACGGTGTTTTCTTTTTCAAAATCATTGTTCTTTCCTTATATTATTTTTAAAAAATGAGCAGATTATTTTTTATAAATAATTTTAGATAATTTATTGTGTGCCATTGTTTTGTTATTTATATGCTCAGTAAAAAGCTAACGAAAAACATGTTTTTTTTACTCGTGAAACATGTTTTTTTGGGATATGGCATCACTGCCGGCTCAGCTCAGCTGTGCAATCGCTTAGTCGCTAAGTGGCGCCTGCGTGTTGCGGTGTAAGGACATCGCAATTTCACCGATTATTCCAAGATTTTTTTTTAATGTTTCTGAGTAGAATTATATAAAAACAAGGAAAAATGTTTAGGATCACAAAAGAGAATAAAAGGATTGAAATATTTTGTTGAGTACATTATGTCAAAAATTGTTGGACGGAACTGGAACGGGGCGGAATGCACAGCCAAATTTGAACCAGTTCAAAAATTCCTGTCGACAATGGCGTCAACCGCGACACACTGACTATTTCACGTTAGCGTAAGCGGGATGAATTCAGAACCAAAGCATCACGGAATTTTCAGTGATCACTTTTTGAAGGTTTACAACACTTTACAAACATCATCATTATTATGTTAGGATAAATTTTATGGAGACAGCCATTACTATAATATATTGTACTTGTCATAATACGTATGTAAACAAATTATTTAATTAACAAAAAACTAACTGATCAATACGTCGTTTCCCCACAGGAAAATCGGTCTTGGCACACACTCATATATATATATCGTACTCATATATCGTCTCATACATACTCTTCTAATATTCTGACTCTTGTTATGGCCTGACTCAAGTACCCGATTCACCTAATCGTGTTATGTTTACCCCGGACATCTCAGACTTCTTCTGCAATTCACATTATACATTATCTTTACACTCCTTTCTTTGTTCATTTACTCTTCATGCTCAAAATTCTGAACTTCCTTTCTTAATAGTAATCATTACCCTTACATCAGCCTTGCATTCTTTGCGGATCTTCACATTTCTTCCACGATCATACATGGTTTGACCACATATGTCTACTTTCATCCTTCTTCTAAAATTCCACGCCTCATTGCCATACATTAGGGTATTAACCAGTCTTCCGTTGAGGAATGCTAGCTTCGCTTCTTTTGACATTTTTTTTAGCGATTAAATTAAATTAGTTAGCGACTCGCTTTTATGTTTCGGATAATTGGTTACCGATTTTAAGAAAACATTGTTCTTATTATTATTCAACAATCGCAACATATATTATGTCTAAAATTCAGTCTTATATTTTAGTCACTTAGATATTTTTAAGGTTCGCACATCTCTTGTGACCTTTATTATTATATTAATATATAAAAATTACGTCTCTGTGTTCGTACACGCTAATCTCTGAAACCGCCCAACCGTTTTTGATGAAATTTTGTGAATGTTTATGGTTCCAGCTTGAAATATAGGATAGTTTTAGATCCGATAAAGTAGTGCTGTTGTCGAGATCTAAAAAATAAAAATTACATTTTCAACGATATTTATTTTTTCTGATTTCTCACCTGAAAATTTATACAACCACAAATTTTTACTTTCTTAAGCAGGGTACTCACCTAACCGTGTAACATGTAACGTATCTGATACTGTATCAAGTGAGTACGTAAGCACGAGCCTACTGCGAGCCGCTCGTGGGTGGAGCGCAGTGTGCTCGCAGTGACCCTGTTTCACTGCGAGCACCATAGCGAGCATTAAAGGCGGATCCGGGAGGTCGTAGCTGGATACGCGGTTACCGTGGACGAGCGTACCCACTTGCAGATTGATACAGTATCAGATACGTTACATGCTACACTCTTGGTGAGTACCCTGCTTTACATAAAAGGTCGTCTGTGGCAGGGCAATGTCTTATATAAGAAAATGCATTCCAAATGGTTATGTTTAATTTTAACTGGTTTCTTATCTTAATAATATATAAAAATTCAGCCTGCTTATATGTGTACTCGCAAAATTCGAAAAGTAGTCGACAGATATCGCTGAAAATTTCAATTTTTTTTGTTATAAGTGCCAGGAGTGCTTAAAAATATTAAAACGGCAAAAGAAGTCGGGACACCCGAGGACTATTGAACGCAATATCATGTCTGTACTTCCCGTAATGAGTTTTATCTCAACTCATTGGGAATAATGTATTACTTACCATGTTTTTTGTAATACATTATAAATAAATTTAAAAAAAAAAATAAAATAAAATAAAAATGTAATGAGATATGGAGTTGAATTAAAGTCAATGTAATGTACATTGTGTTTTTTAACATTGTGGTATACATTAGCAAATGGTGGAAGTCGGAAGTCGGAAGCGCCCAACAAAGACATCAGCAATAGCGAAACATTGCAAGAGAACCGTTAGTTAACTATATTTTTTGAGATGAAATTGTTGCATTGAACTTGTAAACTCAATAAAAAGTTTTTTAGGATGAGCAACATTTCTTAAAATTGTCTTCTATGGGAATATCGCTGGACGCAAAATTTTCGCTTTACAATTAAGATGATTGATGACTTTATTCTAATTGGACTGTAAAAAAGTTACTTCCTTAAATTATTCTCTATTTAAGAGTAAATTTGTGTTCTCAAAATTGTTTGTCGATATTCAAAACGTCTATTTACTATTTCCGTTACGAATTAATCGAATCAAGGGGCACATTTAACGGTCTCCTTAGCACGAATAACTAGATGTGCACTTCTCAATTCTGCTTCAATAAATTCCACTTAATAAAAACGCCTGGGAAAGGCGTAAAAACGGGAGAATAAATCCTGAAATACGGCGCATCGATAAAGCTTTGTTTCAACTAACATTACTTACGGTAAATAAGCTTTTAACTTTAACTCGGTTTAGCAAAGAAAAACCCTGGAATAAATGCTCGCCTAACCCGCGCAATTAATCAGAATTTCGCGATTTCAGCTATCATCCTGCCCACACAATTTCCGCCAGGTGATGATAATCAAGTAGACAAATGCCTGCTTTCACCTGTTTTGTGCTAAACTTATCTAACCAGAGATCCAGAAGGTCTTCTGATGGAAAGCAACAACCAACAACTAACTATCCATAATAAGATGAAGGAGTTTCAACACTAATTGACAAATTATTTCACTCTGGTACGAATTTGAGAAAATTCAAATTCAATTCAAAAGGCAAATATAAAAAGTTATTGAAAAATAATATTCAAGTCTTTGATTTAAATACTGGCAGCCTTAATAATTGAAAAAAATACTTCAAAAACCTTTAACGGTGTTTTATTGCACTTTTAATAAAGACTGTACAATTAAACATGTATTTAACTGACTGCGAAAGAGCTGGCAACGTTTCATTTTAGCTGAGTGACACACGAGGTTCCCGTTTTGAAAAAGTTAGGTTATTTCGACATTATATTTTATAATTGACTATTACCTCGTAAATTAACAAAAATTCTATGTAGGTGATGATGTTTAATAACATAAATACCTCATGCACGCGTAGGCAAACATAATTCAAATAAATCAATATTTACATACATTGCACTAACAATAAATAAAAAATGTGTTTTTTTGTTATTCTCTGGGAATTATACTTCTTTTTTTGTATAAACGAATAAAGACATAAACATTTTTAAGCAAATTATCATTAATATATACAAAAAAAATTCGTAACTACTCAATCCGAAATATTTATAATTGATATTTTTTCTAAAACCCTTAAAACGTCCTTGCAAAAGCCGCTCAGCGCGCCAAGCCGCTCTCAATTTGCAAATAAATAATTAAATTAAGAGGTAAAAATGGGAAGATAAAAGTATGAAATCAATTGTAACTGTAATAGTGCAATGAAAGACTAGCCCTTTTAAATGGCATAAAGGAAATATCTAGATTGATGTAATTTTATAATAATTATGTGTTTAGTTACTCCGTTATTAAGAGAGAAAATTCCCAGGGCCGAGAAATTATTTCCGAATTTATAAAAAACTAAACGATTGTAGGTACTATCGGTCACGAATCACCCCACGTGTTTTAATGATTGACCCTTTGCCGCAAACGAATGCAGCTACTTCAGAGAAACAAGATACTTCGTTCCTTCTCGAAAAGGGCGAAGATTCTTTAAATAGCTACATACCTAAATTTGAAGCTAAATTAAAAAAAATGATGAAATCATTTCAGACCGGTAGCGCGGGCAATATTTTTCTTAAAATACAACTCGAGTAACTAATCCCATTATAATAATATCATTGATGCAATCAAAAGGGAAATCATTTGATGGGAGAGTCCGAATGCTCTATTATGGCTACAATAATTACTTTCATACGTTAATTAAACAATATTGCCACTGTTTGAACCACTATATTTTGAATTTCAAAGCCGACCGGTTTCGAACAACCGTTCCTTTCTCAGGTCAAATTATATCGTAACATAAGGGAGGAGGCACGATTGGGAATTACTCAAGAGTGGGGGGAGGAGTTAGAACCAACGGTGAATGGGTACATATGTAAGTTTGGACTGTAAGTTAATAAATATACATACCTTTTTTCATACACTTTATGTATCCTTTTTGGCTGCTTAGTTATTAATTTGATTGTTGGGAACGGTGCGGTGCGTTGCGCTGGCCTCATGCGTATGAAAGCAATGGTCACGTGTCAACGGTCAGACCTAATGAAAATTTATTTGAATGCATCTGCGAGTTTATGTATAACGAAGCCATTTATTCATTGTAGGAAAAAGACACAATACTAAGTCCGGGTAAAGGCAAAAGTTGACCTCTTTTTTATGTCAAAAGTCAATAAAGGGGTTTGCTTTCGTATTGGATTATTTGAGACATTTTTTTAAAGGTTTTCCGTGAAGAAAATAGTCCAACCCATCCTTGAAAAATCTTTTGGAGAAATGACAAGCCCGCAATTAACTTAGAACTCCGAGATCGTTTAGTGGTTATGTGTTTAGGCATTGTTTTCATTTTGATACATCAGTAACATAACTATACAGTGTATACAACATAATTTAACATAAATTATTAATATCATTGAGTAATATGAAATAATTACATGAACTGATTATCTCGGATGATCAACTATTGTAATTAACTGGTATTTAGTACTCCGTGATTCAAATATAATAATAATTCATTATGAAATGCATATTTGCGAATTGGTAACATTGAAGATCATAGCAGGGGATTCATAAACACCGTGTAATCACTAATTAAATTACGACCTACTAATAACTACATCTTAATAATTAGATTCTTACAGGCCCGTTCAACGTTGGTGTAGCAAAACCGGCCTTGAGCTTGGTTTAAGACCATTTTAACCTAACGAACGCCGTGGTAATAAGTCAAGTTTTCACTGCTCTTATCTTACGCGCCGCGGTGTAAATACACCGCGTAGTATTTATTTAGCGTTTATAAAAATTAGATCCTTACACCCCCGTTCAACGTCGGTCTAGTAAAACTGGCCTTGAGCCTGGTTTAAGACCATTTTAACCAAACAAATGCCGTGGTAATGAGTCAAGTATTTTACTGTTCTGACTTTACGTGCCGTGTAATATTTACAATACGTTTATAAATAATAAGGAGTAGACAGAAAGAAGAAAACTTTTTTTTTACAGAATAATGTATACCACGTATAACTGGAGCATTTAATTTCTTAGCATATACAACATGCCTAGATAGAAACTAATATCGGTCAGACAAGACGTAATGGTACTCGCATTATATTAGCATATTCTTAATTAATATCAATTATCTATGATATAACTTATGTTATGTTGTAATTCCTATTACGTTAATAGCTATGTAAGTTGTATCTACGTAAAATAAATAAACCTTAAACTTACATTTTTTAAGAACTCAATATTTTGTAAACGACAAACTACCAGGCTCCGTCGAAGGTCAAATACTAGGTACTATTTTAATAATTTGGAATAAGTAATGCAGTGTAATTATATTCCAAACTTATGATGGAAAATGTGCAATTTCTTTAATACATATTTTTACTTTTTATCTTGATGATAGCTGTATACATGATTGCCGTAGCCCAACGTTCGAGAGGTTTTGCTAAGGCAAAAAAACATATCTTTGCTTTCAAGTAAAGATAATTTCATCTACTAACTAAAAGACAATACCCGTCATTTGTATGGCCTGGTATGTAAATATTTTTTCCAATGCCAATGACTAAGACATGTAAATTATGAACTTAAATGCTTGAATGTATTATCCAAAATGAATTTGAATATGGGGTTTTTGTAGGCTTCAGTAATATAAAAGCTAGAAAATAAGTACTTACCGAAGCTTTTTGAGAGCATGTTTCTAAATATTAATGCTATCTTCCAACGGCAGCACTTGTTTCGCCTTTCTGCTCGCGTTTCTTTCATTCCGGGTGACGCCCGGTTATATAATATTTTTTACTGAGCCTTTTCCTGATTCTTGTCTTAGCGCTGACACCGAAACAGCTTGAAAAACACATTTCCGCAGAAGATATGCGATTGCGATTTTTTTCTGTAAAAGTTGTTAAGAAAATAGTTATCCTTGGAACAAGTATTTGTATAAACTGCTTGTTTATTTATTTTTATCTCGTTTCAGATTTTCTTCCTAACAACAACGGGAATATACAATTTTAACAAGAATCGAGCTGAAAGTAAAACATGAATATCGTGTTTACGTTTTAAAATTACATTTTTTTTTTAATATTTGTACTAACCCACCCAAACATAAAATAAACCAGTTTTTTGATGATAGAAACATTTTAATATAAAAAGACATTGCATTAAAATTTCTTCTTTAAACCATTTGGACGAATACTGCCAAGAGTAAAATGAAAGGTTTATCAAACAATAAATTCTCTCAATTAATACAAGATGTATTTTTTGTAATATTTCTGCTATTTATTAGCAAATTCTCATTTAAATTAATGTTTTCGTATTATGTGTTATAATTTGTAACTACGTACCTACATGTGACGAAATTTGGTGGATACTTTATCGCTTGTCTAAATTCTTCTGACAATCAGTTCCAATTTTTAAAATTACATTTGAATTCAGAGAAAATTTGACTTCATCGCACCAGAGTTATGCAAGACACACCGAAAACCGATATCATTATTTTTTATGATGACAGGTATCTACCTAGTGTTATAAGTAATAATTAGTCGCCTGAAATATCCATAGAAATTTAAAATATCTCCCGAGTAAAAATAAATGCCGCCAATATATATATATTATATAAATTACAAACAATACAAAACAAAATGAACCTTTTTCTGTCCAACTGGGAAGGATTTCCGTTTCAGGACAGCCAAATTGTGTATTAACCGCGGAAAAGATTCGTAAATTTAAATTTAAATAATAACAAAAATCAAGATCAAGTATTAGGAACAAAAATAAGCATTTTTAAACATGAAATAAAAAGTGACTTTAGATCCTTATCTCTCTTAAGTATAAAATAGCCTTTTTGAAGAGAAAAATAAAATTTAACATAGTATTATCAATGCTATTATATATTTTTTTCTATCTAAGTACTTATGGCAGAGGTTTTGGTTATCCAATAAATGGTTCCCGGGGCGGCGGTATCAGTACCCGCCTCTGAAATTGATTTATTGATCTTTTGAATTACATAAGATACATCTGCTAGGCATAATAAAATAATTAAAAAAAAAAAAAAAAAAATCTGCTGGAATCTGTTAAAAAAAACTTCTCTAATCTGCTTCACTTTATGTATATTCAAAAATACTGTACATCAATAAAAACATCGAATTTTCTTGTGACAAACTGACTAGAAATACTTTTATATTATGTTTATTGTCAACAAGTAAACATCGAGTGTAGCCGGCTGTTTTAGCCCAGCTACTGTACTGGATGTATGCTGTCGTAACGGGGGACGAGCCTAATGGAGTGTGCGACCGGTCGCGGGCGGGTCGTCGTGCCGGGGGCGGCCACCCTGTCCGATGTAACGTAAATAAGCCGCAGTTTAAATGCTAAATTTCTCTCAAAGTTGCGCGAGTTGGGTGGAGCTTAGTATGCTGCAGTTTGTTGCTTACACTTTGCCTTAGATTTGCCGAGTTTAAACTACCTCAACCATAATAATGCGTATATTGTTTTGTATTTTCAATTCCGAGTCGTGACATAAAAAGGAACAATCATCAATTAGTAATTTATAACAGGCAGGATAGGAACTACAAAGCATTGCTTAAGTTTCAGCTCCTTTTTATATTTATCTATAAAATAAAAATAAATTGAAACATGAAATTAACTGTATCCTACATTATTATTTTTTTTAAAGATTTCAACAACTCTTTGTTTCACGATTAAGGCTCCGTTATAAAAGAAAAAGATGATTAATGTGATGGTTTTAAAAGGTTATATTAAAATACGAATGATAGAGAGAGCGCGCTCATAGCAAAAAAAATACAATTCGCTGTCCTAGTTCTTGTATGTTCAATAGAATATGTTTTAGTTCTTATTTGTTCAAACTCCCGGATATTGAACATTCAAACACTCAACGTTATAAATATATTATTTTTTTTAAAGTTCATAGATATTTGATCAACATCCCGCCGAACGTTGAGGTCTTGAATGTTCAATCTCCGTTTTCAATCAATCAGGAGTCGGCTAGTTAAAATGAGCGGCCATGTTGATTTTTAGTTGTTTTCTAATAACGAAATCGTTACACTAAAAATACGTTTAATTGCGAATATACCTATACTGTTATTGAAATGAAAAATGACTTCACCGACTCCAGAATCAATAAACCTTAGACCAGTAGCTCAAATAGAAAGTAAAATCTTAAAATTATGTCATTTATAGGCTTTTTTACCATATTTTACATGTACTTTTTGAATTTGCTAGGCAAATATACAGGATGCTTCATTTATTATTTATTTATTCAATTATTTATTTAAAAACTTAGGGTTTTTACCTAAAATGAGTCTTAATAAATTATATTAGTGCATTAAACCTTACTCTTATTCAAGAAATACAACAAAAGAGCCAAGACATGGAAATGTGCAAGAAGTCAACTATCCTCATAGTCTGATTGAAAGACATCTACAACACATATTTAGTCAGTTATCACTGCTGAGATCGCTGATGAAAACGAAGTCCAAATTTTTCAATTTTGGACTCATTCAATTAAAAGTTTCCGATTTTTTGTTTTTTAATCAGATAAAAAACAATAAATAAATTCTTATGTAGGAACTGCAATAAAACCAACTAGGCACACGACGAACAATAATACATGTATTGTTATACTAGCCCAGAACCATAGGATTTTAAGAGCTGAAAGTATTTAAAAAATAATATTTTACTCACTATAATCAACACAAATAATAAACTCACAGCAAATAAGACCTTTCGAAAGTATTTTTTTTGTCTAAAGTAACTAAACTTTAAAAATTACATTTGTCTAATGTAGGTAACGAAACAATAAAAAACAAACTAACAAACATTTCAAATAAAGAATTCTTAAATTAAATACTAATCAGTTCCAATTTTCAACTGAAAATAGAACTTGAATAATTTTAATCGTCACTCGGGATTTTTTTCGATGGAATACCGCACACAGTCTCAACTGCTCCCAACCATCTGGAGCCAGTGAGACTATGGAATCCCCAATTGGGGTATATTAGTATATTGTGAGGCTGAAGGTAGTGTGGAGAGGAAGGAGATGGAGAGGAGAAAGAGAGGAAGGAGAAGAGAAAAGGTAATTGACTACCTATACAGATCTGGTCACCAAACATGGCTTAAGCCATTTCAATTCTGATGGTGGTCTTTACACCATATCTTCCACTCTGGAACATGCCGCAAATAAACTATATGTTATTTTAAATGAATAATTTGTGAAATAACATAAATTAATAATTTGTGAAATAACATAAATGAATCAAATAAAATTTACTTACGCACGCCGGGGTTTGAACCCGCGACCTCCGGATCTCTAGTCAAGAGTACTCTTAGACCACGGAGGCCGTAATACGTACGATGTAAGAATATTTCACATCACGCATGCACCGACAACCAATAGTAGTATATTAGCGGTAGGTACCTTTGTACTTGTACGTTGTTTTCAAACTTTATATAGAGCAGTTTTTGTGAAAAATCACCTCAAGGGCGCTGTTTGTATATTTTTAAGTAATACTTTAAGTCAATTACTACCTACGATAAAAGTAAAGTGTTGAAATCTAAAAATCACTCTGTATATACAATTAACCACTTATTGGATAATTGAACAAAAAATTTCAAATTTATGGAAGCCGAATTGTTCAATCTCAAGACTATATAATATCCAAAATAATCATTCATCATTTACAAGCCATTTTCAACGTCCACCTTTAAAGTCATAATATGGGTATATTATAGCTTCAATCTTCGAAATATGATCTTTAAACATTTCATGTTACACATATGTATAAAAAAAATGACCAAAATAGAGAAATTTTTAGAATTTGCAGGTAAAAACAAAAAAAAACGTCTCCTGTAAAATTTGCTAAGTGGTCTATTGAACATACAAGAACTAAGGCAGCTAATTGTAATTAATATGCGTAATCGACTCTTGTGAAAATATTTTATAAAATACGACTTATTTAAAATAGAGCAAAAATCTCTTGACATTTGAGTTAAGTTGTATTTAAAGAAACTCCGTGAATCATTTCATTCCTATAGCACGTAAAATAATATATATTTTTTAATGATTATAAGAGCATACATGGCGACTTTTTAAAATAATTATTTCTTCAACTCTCTTTGTAGGAATAAAAACTTTTTTTTAAATTTCTGTTAATGTGGTCAATTCAACGTATTAGGGTCCCGTTAGGCCAAGCGACCAGTCCGGGCCACGCTACGCCAGGCTAATGGCGTAACGCCATTTCAGACCAGCACCGTCTGCCAGTTCACTCCATCGGCCGCTGCAATGGCCCCGTTCTCGCCTACATCCAATTATTACGCCGAGGTGTTAATTAAATTACCCGGAGAGCCACTGCATCTGAAAATCTGCATCCACTACGTAGGCGCTATTTTTAATTGCGTAATTTTCAATTTGCGCAACCGCCGAAGTTCGCCGTCTTCATTAAGAAGTTAGCTGAGATGTCGAAAACTGACGTTAAAGTGATTTAAGATAATTGAATCTGAGAGGACGAAAAAATACAAAACATTTTTTTTATAGATTCAATGGTAATTACTATCCGATTTCGCAGACGGTTCGACGTTTTATTTTCAAATTTGAAATTCTTTTAAAAAAAAGAAAAACATATTTACCTCTATAATCCTTCTCTTTCTAGCTTATTTACTATTCATTTCATAATTTCACATGTTTAGAGGATATTAAAACCCCACTGCGTACCGATTATGGGACTCACGTGGATCATAAATGTTCAGAAAACTTCTTGGTATTTAATTTACAAAGATAAAAAAATGATGCTTTATTGTAGCCATAACCTCAAAATTACAGAATTTTAAAAGGGATTAGAAAAAATAAGCAAATATTCATTTTATTACAAAAAGGGTAAAATTCACATGTATCCAAGTAGATTTCCAAGCATTTACCCAAGTAGATACCCAAGTAATTACCCAAGTTGGTACCCATGTAGATACCCAAGTAGGTAACCAGTATGTATCCAAGTGGGTACTCAAGTAGATACCCATGTAGGTACCTATTAGGTATACAAGTAGGTACCCATGTAGGAATCGAGGTATGTTGGTACCCGAGTAGATACCCAAGTTGTTACCCAGTATTTATCCAAGAGGGTACCCAAGTAGATACCCAAGAAGGTAAGTAACCATGTAGGTACCCAGGTATGTTGGTACTTATGTAGTTGTCCATCAAGGTATCCAAATAGATACCCAATAGGTACACAAGTAGGTTACTAAGTAGAAGTTGTGGTAGTAGTAAAAATTGTGTCTACTGTGTATACATATATGTATACTATGCCTTTTGGTCAAACTGAAATTTTATTTACAATAAAAATATATAAATTTGTTTTCGACCACTTTAATTTTAATTACACTCTACTGGTTTGGAAAGCACCCTTCTTTCGTTAGGAGAATATTAAAACAATTTTAATATTCTCTTAACGATGGAAGGGTTCTTCCGAAACCGATAGAGTGTAATTAAAATTAAAGTTGTCTAAAAAAAATTATAAAATTTTATTGTAAATTATGACGAGCCACAAAGTAAATGCTTATTATAAATATATGAAATTTTATTAAGTAATTACTTAAAATTATTCTCGTTTCGTCTTCACGTTTTACATTCATTCTTGAATTGTATAATTTAAAAATAAAATAAAAAGCTGATTATATATTATCTGGCATTTTCACAATATTGTGTGAACTAAAACCTAGTTAACAACCACTCTGTAAATTGCCATCTCAACACAGGTGTTACACACTTAGTGAGATGGGCATTATTTTAACTAAATGTAATATTAAAATAAAATAAATTCTTATATTGGAAGTTTACTAAAGTTTCACGTAGTTTCAAAATCGTTTATAATCGCATATACATAAAATGATTTATACTGTACCGAATATACATAAAGTATTTATACTGTACCGAATATACAAACAAGTATTTATACTGTACCGAATATACATAAAAGTATTTATACTGTACCGAATATACATAAAATTTCTTTCACTGAAAAAAAGCGCCATTTAAAACGAACAGGAATTTGTTTTCGATTATCGGCTTATTTTTAAATGCATGTAAATGTGATAACGGTTGATTGCAAAACCGCAAAACAAACAAAAAAAATCATAAAATTTTTATTGCTCTCCCAATTTGGAATTAGGAGAAGGTTTTATATAGATATCATCAGCAGTATCCAAGCGGGACTCTAAAAGTACATACCTAAGCACTGATGAAAAATATACAAGATGGGTCATTTCGATCTAAAAAAAATAATGAACGTTTTTTAAGTGCTTTTTGTGCGCTGCCTTTTTCATGCTAAACTTAATTTTAGATGATGGCCAAAATTCTTAACTAAACAAACTATATTTGAAATCAAAAGATATATCAAATATTTATTACTGATTGGAACTATTTTAGGTACTATTTTTATATATATTTAACTTATCGAAAAAAATTTGTAATATTTAATCATTGAAGACAATATTAAAAACTCTCAAATGAAACATTATAACTGAAATAAAAACCGATTCGGTCAATTTTTTAGTAATTAATTCAACCATAAAAATGTAAAAAAGTCAATAAATATCGCACATAAACAAGGATATATTTAACCAAGATACTATCTATATAGCAATTATTTTCTGGTAAAAATTTTGGAATTATGTGTGTAAATATAGCAGTTATTTACAATTTGGTAGGCTTGTATGGCCAGTACCGCCCCTGGAACAATTCATTGGAAAACTAATACCTCTGCCATAAGTCACGCCGACTGGCTACGTTTGGTGACTTAGCAGGTGTGTCAGGATTCTTCGGGTGAGGATAATCTAGATCTTAGCGGCGGACGCGTCTGCCCACTTACTGTGTGGCGGGCCGGATTTGGATAGAGTGACTGAGAGATATCTGTTTATCGCTCCATTAGGACTTTCTCGACCCGCTGCCTTTCGTCGGTGTGGGAGGGATGAATTCAAACGTCCGTCACTCCTGGTCACACTGACCCACCCTTTTCATTTCCTGATCTTCCTCCCCTTCCTTTTTTATAAGCGTTATTTGTATTGTTTCAAGTGGTAATAATGATTATTTGTAAGAATCCCCCGGATAACAATTCCGTATTGTAATACTGATAGTTTAAAGCAGAGTAAATGTTTATTAATACGTTCAGTAATACTGCGAATCTGTATACGTGTATTGAGTGTAAGTATGTGTGCAGGAATACTAGAGGGTCTAGAGTTGTTCATAAAATAAAATGTAGCTTCTTCTTACTAAAAAAAAAATAACCTTGACATGTATGACGAAGAAGGTAAATGATCTATTTTCTGATACTATCGTTAAGAAAGTTGTGGGACCCTTCTAATCTCCTTATTTTTTTTTTTTTTTTTATATTGAATACCTCACAAGAGTCCCAACTGCTCCCGTCTGGAGCCAGTGAGACTATGTCATCCCCAATTGGGGGATGTTGTGAGGCTGAAGGTAAGCGGGGAAGGGAAAGAGGAAGGTGGGGAAGTACCTGGCTATTCAGATCTAGTCACTAAACACGGCTAAAGCCATTTGGAGCAACGTTTCAATTCTGAATGGTGGTCTTACACCAGGGCGATACTGGTAGTATCTTCCACTCTGGAACGTGCCGCAAATATACTATATATTATTTTAATTAATTAATTGTGAAATAACACAAATTAATCAAATAAAATTTATTTGCGCACGCCGGGTTCGAACCCGCGACCTTCGGAATGGCAGTCCAATGCGTTACCACTGGACTATGCCGGCCGTCAGATTATTATTTATTACATGATTACCATAAAAAATACTAACTGATAATTTTCATTACCCAATAGACATTACATTTATGATGTTAAATGTCACTACATGAAGGGCCAAAACTTTTATCTTCCAGTCGTGGAAAAACATTGTTAATCAGCACCTTTCCAATTCCATAATTGTGCCTGAATCCCCAAAATTTCATTTTTTCGTGGCAGCAGAAACAAAACTCTTCAAAATGTTTCAAGATTAATTCATACATTTTACTACAACCCCCAAAAGAACGCTATTCAAAAGATATAATGCTTCTTGAACTTCTGTAGACTTATATTCCATATATTATTACAAAGAATCTTAAAAAAATTTGTTCACCACAGTTTTCGGTCTTGCTAACACATAATATTTCTTTGTGGAATTCTTTAGAACTCGGAATGAATAAAGTAAACTGTAAGTCCCGTAGAAACATTCACGCGAATGTAAAATATTAACCTACTTCCCGAAGAAATCACTTCCTAGAAACTTATCTTGTTCAACTTGAAATTCTTATTTTCTTTCTTTGAATTGTGATAAAGGAATAAATGATATATTTTATTCCTAATCCATGTTTTGGACACATGACATCTAAGAATTAAGATATATTCTGGTGATATCATTTGCATTGTTATCGGTGCTGAGCCCTCACTTCATCTAGGAAGCCTATCTCTATAATATGTTGGTCTCCTATTGTCTCCCTCTAGTTCCCTTTTCAGATCTTAACTAAAGTCTTCAAACTCTCACGTGTCTAGCAACGGCATAAAGACACTTCAATGGTCACAATGGTCAGTAGTAATCTTTCATCCATGGGATGTGCCTTGCCCAGCGGAGTCGGTATATTGCCATAAATCTTTCTATTGATGGCTCTTCTACCAGTAAAAATGACTCATTGTTGTTCCCAATGGTTTGGGAACTATTTTTTTGTATATTTTCATGGCTTTTGTACAATTTATTGATCATTTTTATGACGTTGTTCTACGAAGAAAATTACACAGGAGGTCCCGAGTGATATTATAATGTCTTTTTGAGCAAAGGAAAACACATGGTACTACTAAAAGCTAATAAATGGATGGCATTAAATAACCTTGCCAGCACAGATATCAATGAACTAAAAAGTGGTTTGTAATAAAATTAAACACACAAAATTTAAAATAAAAACTTATTATATACCATTTGGCGTAAACAAATAAGAAATTAAAATTATAATTATTCTAGGACAAATACACAACAGGATAACTGCAATATCTTGTGTGTGGTGATAGAAAGCAAAACTGAAATAAAATTATTAGTATTTTATTTTATAGAAGTTTTTGTAAAATTAATAATTATTTAAAAAATACAAAGAAACGTAGATTATTTACAGTTCTCTTCTCTAGGTCTTCCTGTTTTGAGGAGGTTGCTGTATATGTTACATAATGATTTCCTCAACTTCATGTATTTCCACAAAATCAAAAATAAAAATTAATTTAAAATCTTAATTTTTGTTGACAGTAAGTTTTGTAGATGTGACTTCCTAATTTTAATGATTTTCCCATCTTCATGGTAAGTAAGCCATATTTTGATTTCGTTTTTTAATTATTTATCCCCATAGTGTTTTTTATTTAATTGGAAAGGGAATAATATAATTTAGCAGCACGGAAAATATGGTTTTGATGGACATAAAAAGTATTTAATTTAAGGTTAAATTACACTAGTCCAATGCCTAAAATGGTCTACACATAAACATAGGTACTCATAGTTATAGTGGGAAAACATATATATGCCTACAGATATCTAAGACATATCCTAAATTTAAATAACTAACTAACCATCACGCCGTTTCCCCGTGGGGTAGAGGCAGAGAGGATGACCGCCAAATAACTCGGTCTTGGCACACACGTCTTGCCTCATTCACATTCATACATCGTCTGATAAATACTCTTCTATTAATCTGATTCTTGACATGGCCCGACTCAAGTATCTGATTCACTTGATCTTGCCATGTCTTTCTCGGTCGTTCCCGACTTCTGCTACCATTCACATTTGTGTAATATATTCTCCTTACACTCCATTCTTTGCTCATTTGCTTTAGATGCCCAAACCATTTAAGCGCCCCTTTCTTAATCCTACTGCCAAGGATATAATTAACATTTTGTCAATAATAATCCAATATGCAATTATAGGATGGGACGGAACTTACAAAGAACACGCACAATCGCTTTACATAGCATCGAAATTAATATTAAAGCAATTCTATATAAACAATGTACCCACATATTCATCAGAACTTCCGTTTAAAGAATTTAAAGTCAGAAAACTGAATAGATATACTTTTATCGTGCAACATTACAAATTTACAAAGATAATATCCGAAATAAAACGACACAATTTAAAAATAATAGAAAACTCAGACATATATCAATTATAACAACTCCAAAAATGTAAAAAAAACACTGGGGCAATTCAACGATAAATATCTTGGAGTAAAGTTTTTTATTACCAGAAAATATCAGAAATTTTAAATTTTCATCGTAAAAACACGATAAAATATAAAAAATGAATACATTAACAAATACAGAAAGAAAAAAAACGAACAGAATAAGACACCCCCCATTTCAAATTATTTGAAAAAGTTATTATAAAGCGACCGTTCTCATTTTTTTTTTGTTTATTAAATTAAAACATAAATAAATTTGTTTAAATCACTTTATTATGGACATGTTTCATGAACAAAACTCACCTCATCAGGTATATAGTATATAGCTAACGATATTGTAATTCCTAATTCTGATAAACTCCGCCCACTCTTACCCCTCTCCCCTCCTTCAACTTCTTCTTTCCAATTGTAATCTTTTTTTAATTTGTTACTTCAGTGTATATTTACTCCTGATGAGGTGAACTTCGTTCATGAAATATGTAGAGGTTGTACATAATAAAGTGATGTAAACAAAGTTATTTGTGTTTAAAAAAAATAATGCCATCACAAAGTGATGAGCTATCAGAAGTAATTTTCTTCGAAAAATTAACGTTCTCAAATGATGATTATCAAATGTGTTCAAATTTTGGAAGCGAGTTTAGGATTATAATTAGTTGTTTATGAGACGGGACATTATTCGGGTACGTAATCAGTTGCCTCAGAAAATATTATGCGAAAGGTAAAAGTGGCTCAGGCAGAATAATCCGCAACTCAAAACCGAACCGATTATTATTATCTTTTACATTAGCTTCACACAGAAGGCCTTGAGGAAAAAATCACTAAGAGCCTATTTCATCTTTAGAGATGCGGAGGATCTTTTTAGGGAAAGGAAGGAGAAGAAGTTCTGGGAAGGTAAAAGGTACATAATAATAATATTAAAAACAGTGCATTTATATAGCGCAGTTTAGTGTCATTTCACTTCAATTGCGCTTAACTACAACACACTTAAAAACAGTAATTTATTATTAGAGGCGTGGGTACGAATATGGGGGTCAATGTGTCCAACAGTGACGGACATATGAATCCATCCCTCCCACTGCGGTGCGAGGCGATGGGTTGAGAGAGAGTTCTGCTGGAGAGGTGAAAAGGTCTCCCTCTAGTAAAATTTCTAATTTTCATCCCATTAAGCATTTCAACCACTGTCAAAAAACCAGTTTTAGCAAAAATATCAAATGTTGAAGTTTGTTAAATTAAGAATATCTTACGTGATCAGAATAGGAGAACTAAACGTTCTTGAAAAACATTTTTTTCCTAGGTCCAGATAATTTTTATGAAATTAATAAAAACACACTTATGTAGTGCTAACATATGGTTAAACCGGGAATCGAACCTGGTTATTAAATTGGCTAAGCTCAGATAAAATGGTAGAGCAGGCGACTCGTGTACTATCAGGGGCGGGCAGCTTCTTTGGTCATCAGGCTCGTCCATCGGTTAGGAGGTCAAAGGGTAGGTTTATCACATAATAATAACACATGGGTAGTAAGGCACAAGGTATATTAAATGTCTCGAGAAATACAGGTTGACATAGATCTCCCTACTAACTCTCTCTACTAATTTATGACGACCGGATCAAGCGTGGATTCTACATGAATTTACGAGAATTGAACACAAGAAAAGGGGATAGGTTGAAAGCTTACGATTCGTCTTGAGGAGTGGTATGGGGCATCATGTTGAGCCAGACGTTCCCGCGCTCACAGGCGGCGGGACAGTTGAGGCAGAGATATGCACTCGGGGTTTTACACGGGAACGGGACTCCATTGAGTTAGCTCGAGCCGTAATAGTAAACATGATTGTGAGTCGATTAGCGAAATGCCTCTAGTTTGGAAACTGTTACGAGATCGCGTTCGTTATTGCGTAATTTATGCAAGTCATTGGCGGGTAGATCGTTTCCGCGAGCGACCATGCGGTCAAGGCCGAGGTCGGAGCTAGACTGTCGGAGCGCGGCGAGGCGATTAGCTTGTGGCCGCGGCGCTGCGTGTGGTCTGTGCCGGTCACGTATTTTGACCATCTGGCGGCGTGTTCGACACACGCGGTGAGGGGAAGTTGGGGCAACCATGCCCTATTTAACAATAGGGAGACTGTATTACGTAACACATTCCCCCTCCGCCAGTAAAAGGCGACGTGGTAATGAAGCTTTAGGCGCTAAAAATCCTCTTCATCTTGTCGTGAGGTGAGTAGAGAGAGAAAAAAAGTTGATTTACAAAAAAACAAAGAAGAAAGAGTACATGGTTATGCAATGATGAAAAGACAACATACAAGGTTATGCAGTGATGAAAAGACAAACATACAAGGTTATGCAGTGATGAAAAGACAAACATACAAGGTTATGCAGTGATGAAAAGACAAACATACAAGGTTATGCAGTGATGAAAAGACAACAACCTGACTCTAAAATTTCATTGGTCTGTAAGCTAAGTTTGAAGAGCGTAGTGTTCGTTGAGTACCAAGTAGACGTAATTTCACTGAAGTTATTTAAGTTACACTTTCACTGTAACTTGACCCATTTGAGATTGCACTCAAGTATCACTAGGGCCATAGAAATTGAACTGTGCTTCTTGGTTGTGGTTGAGAGATGGTGATGCTGAGGGCCGGAAGTGTTCGGGTTCTGATGTTGTACCAGCGTGAATTCCATTATGCTGATGTGGTGGGGCAGTGGTTGTCAAGGTGAAATGAAGTTGGTAAAGACATGGAGTAATACCAGTAAGTTGATTGATGATTGATGCGTGTGATGGCTATTATGTTGAGTTTGCGCATCGGCAAGTGGTTGATTTGTACAATGGCCCGTAGTTGATTGTACGACGGCAAGTAGTTGATCTGTACAAATGGCAAGTAGTTGATTTGTACAAACGGTAGGTAGTTGATTGCACAATGGCAAGTGGTTGATTTGTACAACCGGCAGGTAGTTGATTGCACAATGGCAAGTGGTTGATTGCACAACGGCAAATAGTTGATTGCACAACGGCAAGTGGTTGGTTGCACAACGGCAAATGGTTGATTTGTACAAACGGCAGGTAGTTGATTGCAGGAACATAACTAACCTTGAGCTGGCATGCTCTGAGGTTGGTTCTTTTGAATGTGGTTTGAATGATGAGACAACTTGATTTGCTACTGCACGCACGACTCACACCTAATTTGGGTGCGGTCGGGTGTTTTTTGGTACGCAGAGATTGGAGAGAAGTGAGTGATGGAAGTGAAGGCGGCAAAGAAGTGAAGCTCAGCTTGCAGGTGATGAGGAGGGCTGCTGGTCTTCTTTTTAATCCGGGGACAGGTTATTATTATAGTCAAAATTCTTGAAGTTTACCTGCCTGGTGGACCAATGATGAAAAAACGTTTGGAGAGAAACAAATTGTGTTCAAGAGAAAAGACAAAAAGACAAAAAACGTTGTTGGTTAGAGAGGAGAGAGTAGAGAGAGATCTATTATGCTGACTATACCATGAGTATCCCGAGATTGGGGAGACAAAAAAACTATCACGACTGGCGTGAGGTTACCTATTTGATTTACAAGGTACAGGTAGGTGGTTGTGCCGTAGTAACACCAAGTTTCTGAAAGAAGTTGGCTTTCCATGGCCGGTGTTAGCGCTTGAGCGATAACAACTTACGACTTTCAAAATTACAAGAAATGTGTTGATTACCTAGGAATGGGGTGAAGAGGAAGTTTTTGAAGCAGATTTCATGGATAAAGATTGTCTTAAAGACAGACGATACGCTATGTGCGTAGGGTACACCTTCCAGATTCATGAAATTAACCTCAAGAATAATGAGGGATGAGGAAAAAATGGCGTTGAGCGAGAAGGTCTGCTGGTGATGGAGCTGATTCTCCGTTCGATCTTTTTCAGAGAACGAAATGTGGTCAACCAGCAGATTTCTTAGCTCTTTACAAATATACATGAGTTTGATGGAAGGGTGAAGGATGGAGGGTTTGAGCAGCGAAAATTGATAGTGACTGAGCTAATTCTCAATTCGATCTCCATGTGAGGACGAAATATATCAACCAGCAAATTTCCTAACTCTTTACACATATACATGAATTTGATGAAAAGGTGAAGGAGAATACACAGTAATAACAATCTAATCTTTCACGTGTATTCGGTGAAAGATTAGGGGGCGTTTTTAATCTTCTACAGTTTGTGAGAACATGACAGACCCTTGCTCAAGCTTCACAAACCTGGGAGTTTTTCTTATTCGTCTCCCAGACAACGAGTTAGGTGGTTTTGTGTCACTGTCTCAATTAACTCCCACGACACGATACCTCATAACCAACAGTGAAGCTGATGGCTAGTCCATGGTCAATGGATAGTGGATGGTTCTTGGGTCCGCTTGACAAGAAGTCCACAGGTATCAGTTAGCGTAAAAAAATTGCTGAATGCACAGCTTCATGTTTGTTTGAAGAGAACAAAAAATTCTCACTACAGTGAAGGACATTTCCCTCAGTGTCATGAGTAATACAAAAGGGTCCCAATTAAAGGCGACAAGTCAGGGTAAAATGATCTACGTCTGGTAGAACAAGTACATAGTGTCAACTTATTTAAAGAAAACAACACAAGATATTGTATCGTTCGCACGAATCATGGTAAATATTATAACGTTTCCACGTCTCATGTAGAAATTGAACGAATTACGAAAGAACCCTAGTATTGAAAGGACGGTACAACATAGATATTTATAACCATTTATGGAACAAATTATCTCTTTGGCCACAGTGTATGTGAGCCAGTAAAAAAGTAATTATAACGAACTTCTCGTATCACGGTAGATATTATAACATTCTCATGTATAGTGTTAGATTTTATAACGATCCCTCGTCTCATGGTGGATATTATAACATTCTCATGTATCATGAAAATAACATATCAACGTTCAATAATAAAAAAGTACCATTTCAATACCGGAAAAAAGATACATACACAATGTCAAAAACAATCAAGTAGTGGCTATTGGTATTATCAAAAAGACGATGGCATAACCTTTGGTTGGGTTTATGCTTTAGTTGGCAATAATACAAGACATATGCCTAAAGATGTCTTACACAAGACACACGGTATAGCAGAAGAGACCTATTTGGTTTTACTAACTCTTTGCTTACAAAAAGGTTTGTAGTGGTTTATTTAAGACCTTTTAGGGTTTTACTTACTTAAAATGACCAAACACAAAACGGGGAACACTCTTGGTGTTGCCAAAATTGCCACAAACACGAATGTTGTGAACTTTATGATACAAATTGATACAAGTGGCATCTAGAGACACAGGATAACTTAATATAAGTGACCTGGCTCGGTGTATTTGACAAGGCAAATTAATGTCATTTAAGTCAAAATATAGTACATAATATAACAAATTGGGGTCAGAAAGTTGAGATCTTAAGACTTTACATACTCAATGTGACCGAAAGGTGTTATTGTTATTGATGAGGAGGACAAAACGGCGTTTGTTCTCCTTTACAACAACCTTTTTCAGAATTGACGTGTCAATATCAAATTCTTAAAAAACAACAAATTAGAGCAAATGGGAATATTGAGCGCTATTCAATTTTTTAGACAAAACTGAAAAAACTTTAAAAAAGGTAATTGTAACTTTTATTGTTACACCTTTGTAAACATGAATCAAATGACGATACCAAACTGGAATTTACACACGCATTATGATTACAAGTTACAGGGGTAGAAAATTCACCTCAATTGGGTGTATGTTGCAAAGGGTCATTGTTATAAGTACGATGGAACCCATTGGAACAAATGTGACGAACAAATGTGAAAGAACAATGTGAAAAACAATGTGAATAACAGAGAACATGAGAGAGTTAAAAAAAACATTTACATACAATGTTGAACGTGACTTTTGTGGTAGTTATGACAAAAAATAGTTATGTATTTAGTGTCGTAAGTGTCAGAATGGTGACGACTGACAACTGATGTCCAGGGTCATGACTCCGGGAGCATCAATCGTTTTGGAGGTGGAAAAAGTCTCTTGACTGGAATGATCAGTTCCAGAGAAGAATATGTACAAAATATGAGTACAATTTATATACATTACACGGTGAGGTGTGACAAAGAAACAAAAATAACAAAAGGTTTATACAAAAGAGCATAGTAGTACATGTATGGGTGAGAAATGATTAAAAGCCACAGTTGACACTTCTGTGTTTTTAGAAAAAATGAGAAGGTTACCTTGCAGAGGTCGAAATGCGAGTTTTTATATGAAACTAACGCGATAAGACATGCTGTTTGTCTGCACGAGGGCCAAATCTCGTGGGACAAAGGTAGAGCCAAAAGTTTGTTAGCTATGTGTGTGTGACCTAGTGAAGGTGATGTCCAATGTGTCCACGCTTCCTAGTTTGACAATATCTTTCACGTGGTAGTTACCGATGTGTTTACCAGAGGCGTCCGATAGGGTATACACTACATCTGAGATTTTTCTCAGCACTTTTGCTTTAACAAAGCGAGGAGCCAGTTTTGCAGAGAAGTACAAAGCACCTTGTGAGAGTGTGTTGTTGCGTCTCCGAACTGTGTCGTTTTCCTTAAAGGTGACATGTTTCCTGCGTAAATTGTGTCTGTTTGTGTCAGCAATTATACTGCCGGGTTGAAATTGCAGCCCTTTTATGTATTTCCTGTTGTGAAATGCTGCGTACTTAATCAGGACGTTTTTGGTTTTGTTGAAAGGAGAAATATTCCTGTCTTTTAATTCCTTTTCTAAACTTTGAGTACTTTGAGAGCAGATGTTGGCTATTATGCCTAAGGTGTTGTTTTGAGGATTCATTTTGTGGAAGTTGATTTAGACTTTGTGAGAAGAAAAAGAATTGTCTGAGTGTGTGGCTGGTTGTTTTTCAAAAAAAATACCAGGGGTTTGTTTGTGATGGTTGGTGGAGAATTTTGTGAAATTTTTCAAAGTCCCAGTATGGAAAAAAAAAAATGGCCAGCGGTTTCCTTGTGTTTTTGAAGGAAAAGTCCCTGAGATTGTGCGTTTTTGAAAAATTTCCGAAAAATTTCCAAAGTTTCAATTATGGAAAAAAAAATGGCCAGCGGTTTCCTTGTGTTTTTGATGGAAAAGTCCCTGAGATGTGCGTTTTTTGAAAAATTTCCGAAAAATTTTCAAAGTTTCAATTATGGAAAAAAAAAATGGCCAGCGGTTTCCTTGTGTTTTTGATGGAAAAGTCCCTGAGATGTGCGTTTTTGAAAAATTTCCGAAAAATTTTCAAAGTTCCAATTATGGAAAAAAAAATGGCCAGCGGTTTCCTTGTGTTTTTGATGGAAAAGTCCCTGAGATGTGCGTTTTTGAAAAATTTCCGAAAAATTTTCAAAGTTCCAATTATGGAAAAAAAAAATGGCCAGCGGTTTCCTTGTGTTTTTGATGGAAAAGTCCCTGAGATGTGCGTTTTTGAAAAATTTCCGAAAAATTTTCAAAGTTCCAATTGAGTGAAGAAAATTTTTTGAAAAAATTTTCCAAGTCTTTGATTTGTGAAAACAAAACGGCCAGGGGTTTCCTTGCAATTTTAGTGGAAAAGTCCCTGAGATTGTGCGTTTTGAAAAAAATTTCCGAAAAATTTCAAAGTTCTAGAGGAGTGAAGAAAATTTTTTGAAAAAAAATTTCCAAGTGTTTGATTTGTGAAAACAAAACGGCCAGGGGTTTCCTTGCAATTTTAGTGGAAAAGTCCCTGAGATTGTGCGTTTTGAAAAAAATTTCCGAAAAATTTCAAAGTCCTAGTGAAGAAAATTTTTGAAAAAAATTTCTTCCGAAAAAAAACAAAAATTCAAAGTGCAGATTTCGAGAGAGTATTGTTTGTTTTTTCAACAATTATTGGAGGGTTTGTTTGTGATTCGTGACAAATTGTCTGAATTTAAGCAGAACCAGTGTTTGGTTATTTACTCGTAAAATTCCCTTTCCCTTGGACAATCGACAGGCCATTGCGGAGAAGCGCCGAGAGTCCGGGTTTACGTCAATCGCGAATCTCAATTATATGTAAAGGGTAAGTCGGCTTTCAAGACTTTTCTTTCAAAAAGGATACTCTACCCACCTTTATTACATATAAAGCGGAATTATCAAATGACAGAAGGGCGTTAGTTTTCCTTGTCTATGTATTTTGCAGAACGATGCTGGCTTATGGCTCCACTAACAAGGAATTTATTTTGTATCATGAACAAGATTTGAAACTGTTGAATTGTATTTTTATTGTGGCTCATTCTCTCTAATAGTTGCACTTGGAAAGTAAACCATTGTGGTTTTGGATCACTATGTGATGTTTGAGATGTCCGAAAAGAAGTAAATGTTGGTTGTGCACCTTGTGATGGAATACCGGTTGTTCCGTAACGCCGATCGCTTTTGACAGGCTGTGTGATAACCAATCGTATCGTCAGAAATTAAACTGTATAGTTTAATTTCGCACATGTCAGCTGGAATCACGGAGGCCGTGGGCCGACCAGTCGCACAAAAACCGTTCGTCCCGTCATAACAACATTGCCGGTTCCTTATCGAAATAATTATCTTACGTATTTTTTATCGCAATTTAATCTAAAATAACGAGTGCTACCAACCACGCTAAACGTTCCAGTGCTGACAGATGATGCTCACTATGCAGATTTCACCGTCTCCTCCCGGTAAGTTGATTGTGAATTAACGTTATGCATTGTGTTCTCGCATCGCCTGTCACAAGCTATATAATTAATTTATACTTTATCTGTGTGGAATAGCCCTGTAAAGGGCGGCTATTCCAACCCCTGTTCGTTTTTCGAACATTTTTGGTGCCGAAATCAGGGAACTTTAAGATTATTATCTATCTATGCCAAAACGGATAATGCTGTGGAATGTTTCTTAAATTTTGAATAATAATCAATTCGAACAGTAATTAGGTAGGTACCTAGCTCTTGAGTATTTACGACCTACCGCGCATATAATTGTAATAGATTATATTATTATTATTTATTTTCGTTTCGTTTTTGGGTACGTTTCCAATCGTGTTTATTCAACATGGCCCCAGCAATTCAAATATTGCGCCGGAAACGGACATTAGCGAATAATAGATTACTCAAGACACATGAAATAGCAAAAAGCGCTTTGCAAGATGCAACTAAGTGCAACTTACTGTTAGCGCATTATACTACTCTGGAAAAGATAGTTCTTGAATTTGAAACGTCTCACGCGGAAATATTAGCTTTAGATGACACAAACGAAATTGATGAGGATAAAATTCGCGAAACCTTTGACGAGATGTATTATCAAATTGTCGAAATTTACCAGGAGTTAACCAGTCAGCCTCTCGATTGTAAGACCGCGAATGCGTGCACAAACGTTAAATTACCAAAAATAAACATTCCAATATTTTCTGGAAATGTCAAGCAATGGCCCGAATTTTACGACATGTTTAACGCTCTGATTCATGAAAACAAATCTTTATCCAACATCGAACGCATGCAGTATTTGTTCTCATGTTTATCTGGAGAAGCTTTAGGGTTAATTCGGACATTTCCAGTACAAGGAGCTCACTACGTTGAAGCATATCAAAGATTAATCGCGCGCTATCGTAACGCGCGTGAACTCGCATTTACGTGTTGGCGGGAAATGCTAAATTTAAATTTTCCGCCCAACGATCCTTTTGAATTCCGTCGCGTGTTCGATGTATTTAATGAGGATTTAACAATTTTAAAAGAATTGGATCTCCCAACAGATAATTGGGACTTCGTGCTTTGTTATTTAATTCTATCGAAATTAGATTCACCTACAAGATGCGCATTCGAACAACTTCAGTCTCCTACCAAGCTGCCTTCATATTTGAAACTCAAAGAGTTTCTTTATAACAAATGCGAAGCTCTTGTACGAGACTTACATTTTTCAACTCGCGATAGCAGTACTATTGACAAACCTCTTGCACGGAACTTTAATCAGGCTGCCAAAAAACTCACTTCAGCGCTTCTTTGCGATCTTAAGAAAGGACAGCCTAAAACAAATAGGTCCTCGAACTCCACCACTTATCTGAAATGCTCCTGTTGCGGGGAAGACCACTCCATTTCCAAGTGCAAGGTATTTGCACTCAAGTCAGTTCAGGATCGCGTACAGTTTGTTCAATCACACCGTTGGTGTTTCAATTGTCTTCATTCTTCTCATTATCTTAAAGATTGTAAATCTTTGTTTGCATGTCAAAAATGTCAGCAAAAACATCATACTTTGCTTCATCGAGACGAAAACGCTTCTTTGGAAGATCAGCATCAACACTCCACGACGTCTACGGACCAGGAGACGTCTTCCGACTCTAAAATTCAGGTCCTCACCAACTTAGGAGACAAGTCCATAGTACTATTGTCAACCGCCAATGTTGGCATTCGCGATTCATCCGGCCGTTTCCAAACCTTTCGCGCATTGATCGATTCGGGCAGTCAAGCTCACTTCATCACCGATCGTGCTGCGGAGCTCGTAGGCATCCCTCGTCAAGCCAGTTCTCAGAGAGTTAGCGGCTTAGGCCAATCTTCCGCAACCACGTCGGGAGTCATTCAATTAGAGATCGGTGTTAAGGGACGGGTTCTCTTCAACATCAAGGCACTTACGCTGCCTAGTATCTGCGGCAACATGCCAACTGTTCGTCTAGATAAGTCATCGTGGCATCAGTTGAGAAACTTGCCTCTTGCCGATCCTGACTGTCACAAACCGGGACCGATTGATCTTCTTCTGGGTGCTGAGGTTTTCTCTTCTCTTCTGAGACCTGGTAATGTGAATGGTGGTCCACGTCAGCCATCAGCTTTCAATTCTGCATTTGGTTGGCTTCTTCTAGGTTCAGTTGGTTCGAACACTGCTCACGAAACGAAATCTTTCATCGTTACTAACGAGGACCGGCTTCACGAAGAGGTCCAGCAACTGTGGGAGTTAGACACCACTCCCCAATCTTCACACCTTACTCCTGAGGAACAACTTTTTGAACAAATGTACTGCACTGACCACTCACGGGACGGATCTTCGGGAAGATACATCGTATCCTTGCCTTTCCGAGAAAGGGGAAGGGATATCTCTTTCCCAGGGTCGCGTGAGATCGCTTTACGCAGATTCCATTCACTCGAGCGCAAACTCATAGCAAATCCAACCTTACGTGAACAACATTCTGCTTTCATGACTGATTATTTACACAGTGGTCACATGACTCGTGTTCCTGGAAAAGATTTGCACAAGGGAAAGTGTCACACACCTCATCATTACATTCTTCGTCCAGGCAGCGCTAGCACTTACCTAAGAATGGTTTTTGACGCCTCAGCGACGGATGTGAACGGATCCTCGTTAAATGATACCTTGCTTATCGGTCCAAAGCTTCAAAAGAACCTGCTGGAGCTTTTGCTAAAATTCCGTATACTATCGGTAGTGTTTACGGCTGATGTACGACAAATGTATCGCCAAATATTGGTTCAAGAACCAGATCGTGCTTTCCAAAGAATATTTTGGCGTTTTCATTCGTCGGAACCCATCCAAGAGTACCAACTAAACACTGTAACCTATGGTGTCTCCTCCGCCCCATTTTTAGCCTGTCGTACTGTCAAACAGTTGACCAAATATGAAGGTTATGATTTACCGCTAGCGCGTCGTGTGCTAACTTCGGATATTTACATAGATGACATCATCACCGGTTGTAACAGCTTGGAACAAGCTCAACAAACGAAAACCGAAGTTATCGAGCTGTTCAAACGAGGTCAATTCGAATTGCGGAAGTGGGCTAGTAACAAACCAGAATTCCTCGCCAATCTGCCTCCGGAATACTGCCTCAATTACTTGCGAATCATGGATGTTGACGATAAAGTCCAAATATATTTGGTTTGCGCCAAGTCTCGAGTCGCCCCCACAAAAAAGATTTCATTGCCTCGCCTTGAACTGTGTGCGGCAGTTCTTCTAGCAGATCTATTAAAATTCGTCAAAGATTTATACGTACCATTGCTTCCGATCTCCAATACCTTTGCGTGGTCGGATTCAACCATCGTGCTCGCCTGGTTACGTTCTCTTTCGTGTCGCTGGAAGACTTTCGTGGCTAACCGTGTCAGTTACATTCAAGATGCCCTCGAAGGGACTTCCTGGCATCACGTGTCATCTGGAGATAATCCAGCGGATGTCGCTTATTGTGGTCAATCCTCAGCCGATCTGATCGATCACACGTTATGGTGGGCGGGGCCTTCGTGGCTGATCCAGTCATCCGATTCTTGGCCGTCGTTCGATGGCAATTTCGACGAAATTGAACTTCACTCTGAGGAACGAGTTCGATCTTTATTTGTCCAACAGGACGAAAATCTGGTGGACCTATTACTAGTTAAATTTTCTTCGATTCGGAAGATCCAACGCATTCTCGGTTACTGTCTTAGATTCATCTACAACCTACAGAATAAAGAATCTCGTCGTTTGTATCTTCCATTAAACCGTGCCGAGATTCACACTTCACTTTTGACAGTAGTTAAACGCACTCAACATGTACATTTTAATGATGATATCACGCGCTTGAAAGAGGGCAACCTTATGTCGAAACAAATGCGGAAGCTTAATCCCTTCATTGACGACCACGGTGTGCTCAGGGTGGGTGGCAGGTTATCTCGATCCGGGCTCGAATTCGAGTATAAACATCCTGCCCTACTTCCTCGCGAATCTAAGCTTACTTCTCTTGTGATAGACGCTCTACATCGAGAACATTGTCACCCAGGCCCCGACGGCGTTGTTCGTATCGCTACGGTTCGTACATCGAATGGTTCTCTTCTCACGAGACCATTAACCAAATTATGTCCATTGCCTAGTCAATGTGACTAATCATCTTCGCTTCCGCGGCGCATTCTTTCTTATCATTTTCATTATTATTATTAATATATATATTTTTTCTTTTCTTTTTCTTCTCTTTTTCACTATTTCTTCGTTCACGCAACGTTCCACAGCATTGCCCGTTTCGTTTTCTAAATTTTCTTTAAAATACACGTTGTTGTATTTTGGTGGGCGGAATGTTCCGTAACCCCGATCGCTTTTGACAGGCTGTGTGATAACCAATCGTATCGTCAGAAATTAAACTGTATAGTTTAATTTCGCACATGTCAGCTGGAATCACGGAGGCCGTGGGCCGACCAGTCGCACAAAAACCGTTCGTCCCGTCATAACAACATTGCCGGTTCCTTATCGAAATAATTATCTTACGTATTTTTTATCGCAATTTAATCTAAAATAACGAGTGCTACCAACCACGCTAAACGTTCCAGTGCTGACAGATGATGCTCACTATGCAGATTTCACCGTCTCCTCCCGGTAAGTTGATTGTGAATTAACGTTATGCATTGTGTTCTCGCATCGCCTGTCACAAGCTATATAATTAATTTATACTTTATCTGTGTGGAATAGCCCTGTAAAGGGCGGCTATTCCAACCCCTGTTCGTTTTTCGAACACCGGTACTTAAAATTTTGTCGAGTGACGATTCGTAAAACTTGTAATTTAACACCGAATGGCTTTAATGTGACACAGTTGTTTTAGATTTGACGCTATGGTTTGTAGAACAGCTATGATTTATTGGAAGAAAACATTGTTATTCAAAGGTTAATACAAAACAAGGCATGAAAACAGAGTGAAGGAGTACAAGATTATTTCCAATTTGACCTCCCGATGGACGATTAATTACCAAAAAAAACCCACGTTGCGCCAGTGCTAACATATGGTTAAAAGGCACAAGGTATATTAAATGTCTCGAGAAATACAGGTTGACATAGATCTCCCTACTAACTCTCTCTACTAATTTATGACGACCGGATCAAGCGTGGATTCTACATGAATTTACGAGAATTGAACACAAGAAAAGGGGATAGGTTGAAAGCTTACGATTCGTCTTGAGGAGTGGTATGGGGCATCATGTTGAGCCAGACGTTCCCGCGCTCACAGGCGGCGGGACAGTTGAGGCAGAGATATGCACTCGGGGTTTTACACGGGAACGGGACTCCATTGAGTTAGCTCGAGCCGTAATAGTAAACATGATTGTGAGTCGATTAGCGAAATGCCTCTAGTTTGGAAACTGTTACGAGATCGCGTTCGTTATTGCGTAATTTATGCAAATCATTGGCGGGTAGATCGTTTCCGCGAGCGACCATGCGGTCAAGGCCGAGGTCGGAGCTAGACTGTCGGAGCGCGGCGAGGCGATTAGCTTGTGGCCGCGGCGCTGCGTGTGGTCTGTGCCGGTCACGTATTTTGACCATCTGGCGGCGTGTTCGACACACGCGGTGAGGGGAAGTTGGGGCAACCATGCCCTATTTAACAATAGGGAGACTGTATTACGTAACAGTAGTAATGTATAAAATGATTTATTTTATTTGTGTTCAGCTTTTGGTAATATTGGAGTCAATTTCATAGATGTTCTTCTATGAAATATGATCTCCAATATGTCTTTTATAATTTTTTAGAAGTATTCTATTAGAGAGCCATCCTCTCCTTATACCCCGGCACATTTATCGGAGTCAAATCTCCTACCAGTTTCATTATCGTAATTCAGTTTTTAACCTTATTTTTCTTTCCCAGATATCCTTGGCAGAGCAGGTGCGGGCCCGGCCAGTGGCGGTGCGGGCAGCCAGAACGCGCTGCCCGGCCCCGGGGCGGCCAGCAGGGGGCAGCCCTACTTTGACGCGGTGGCCCCAAGGAACGTTACAGCACTGGTCGGCAAATCTGCCTACCTCACATGTAAGGTGAAGAACCTAGGAAATAAAACGGTGAGAATTTAATACATAATCACTCTTGTTCTAATGTGCTATCGCGAAACTCATAGAAAGAACGAAATAAAAAGTCGAAAGAACCGATTTAAACGAAAATTAATAAAATTTTCATTAAAAAAATATTTAATGTCTAATAAACGCACGTTCCTTTTTGTCCAGTTTCCATATGGGTTGATAATATGATACGGGAGTAAAACAGAACGTGTTCTATTTTGGCACCAAATTTCGCATAGCTTAAGATGGCGGACATTATTTGACATCTGTGTTTTATCATTGTTCTACGAGACGTTTAAATATAACTGTAAAGACAGATTTATTTATTAATACATTAATATTATATATTATGAAACATTTTATGACAATGTGGGCCTCACTGGGTGCTTTGCCCGTACTGAGGCCCCCATTTTAAGATTTATTAAAATTAAACGAAAATATGATACGAAATAATCCATTTATATAAATTGAAGTCAAACTAAGATGAAATAAATAAAATACAGCAATAAAGGCGATAAACAAAAGAGAAAAATAGATGAGATGTTAAGAAGTACGGTTGTATATAATGATGTCGTGAATTGTATTATATTTTGTTGTGTATTACGTATACATGCTTATTCTATAACGTTATAATTTTATTTCTATAATTCTACATCTTTCAATATTGTGTATCAAATGTTTTTTGTTTCCTCATTTTTGTATTGGGTGAAATATTGCTTTCATGTGATCAATGGCTATGCTCAAGGCATTTTATTAGCATTTCTGCTGATTAAGTATTTTAGTCCAAAATATTATCACTTTTCTATTGGCAACAACTATCTGTAATAAAATAATGATCGTTTTTATGTAAAACAAAGATTTTTCAAATGGGTCCCTATATAAGTTTTATATGAAAATAGCATCTAATAAAACGCCCATAACACTCAAAAATGACAAAATGCCTATAGAACTGAAATGCACGCGAATCGTTTAAGATGAAGCTACAAGCCAAAAATGTGTATATTCTTGGTACCTATACCTTATACTGTAGGTAATAGGCATTAAAATCGCTTGACAAACAGAGTGTAGAAACGATCGATTTCAAGCATAAAACTGTTTTTATTTATTTTATAAATAATTTTACAAGAAAGCAAAAAAGTTAATCAAGTGAAACTGTCACAGATAAACTTAGCTATAATATTGTATTTTTTAAAAGTTGTTACCTTTACGCGTTCATACATTACTATTGAAAAAAAAAATTAGTAGTTTATATTTATTTTTTTATTGAGTAATTTATTATATTATTTATATTCTACTCAAGCAAAACGATAGGAAAACCTTCAATTTATCTAAATTATATTTTTTGGTAATCATAATTAACACCAATTCGTTATGAAGATTTATCAAAATACTGATTTAGCACTAAGCTTCGCCTTGATAAGCTGGAATGTGTAATTTTATACAAAGTGGCTAAACGACCTTCGTTTGCGGGGCAGTCAAATCATAAGGACTGACTAGAGAACGTACTATCGGAACCTGCTATGACAAAACCAAAAAGGATTTTGCTGAATAAAACTATAGGTACATTTCGTCACACCTCATTGGAGAGGTAAACAAAATATCAATGTCATCCTGACAATAACACTCTTTTCAGATTTAGAATAATAATTACCTATGTGCAGTTGCCAGATTTGAAATAATAGTTCCTACTTCTGCAATTATTTCAAACTTTTTGCTTTACATTTATTCACTTTTCATAATTTATATTATAGTCTCGCGACACTACATTGTAACAACAGTCAATTGCAAAGGGAAACCAATCTTGCTACTTTTGTATTACAGAAAAGTCTGAATTGTGTAAACTTTACTCATTTTGTACGTGGTTCATTACACGCTTTTTATGTTTTACGTGGCTTGGACCGAGATTCTAAAACTTCTAACATTTATATTCTTACTGACGGGAGATAAAGCCATGTGACCATCTACGTCTCCGTGGTGAAGCCGTGTGATCTTTGACTTGGATCCCCCCAGGGGTTAGGAGTTTAAAGAGTAGTCACGTGTCGTAGGAATGACTCGCGCTAAAGCTGCCGCCATTAACTAACCGAATACCACTCTCGTTCACAAAGCATCTCACCAGTGCACTGCAGTGTTTGGTAACCATAACTGAATAGCCATATTCCTTCTCGTCCTCCTTCCTCGAACGTTTATTTTCATCTCACTAAAATGCCCAACACCTTAATAATTCTCGATCTTTTCTTTGCTGACGACTTTAAAATATACAAAACGATACGTGGTACGGATGATTGTTATATCTTAGAAATACATTCATACAGATTTTATGGTTGATGTATGATTGACACTTTATTTTTTAATAGTCAAAAGTGTCAGGTCAGTCGTTTTTGTAAAATCCAAAGTTATTATCATTTATGAATACTCCTTAAAAATGTAAAATTAACAGCAGTCACTCAAATCAGGGACTTGGATGTTGACGAAATACTAACATTTAAATTAACACGCAAATTAAGAAACGTATAAGACTAAACAATTGTTTGGTTTTAAATGCAGGACAATATAGAAAGGGCACAGCACAATTTATTTATTTTTTTAACTTGAGCTGTATATTCCAATTCAAAATATTAAATGACAAATTATCAATAGTTGTCACACATTAAGTTATTTAAAATAAAAAATTAAAGTTTTATAATTGGCTTTAAAAATAGATAAGTTTTATGTTTAGCTTAAAATACAAGAAATATTTTTAATTATTGCATTGGTTCCAAGCGGTAAAATTGTATAATACAGGAGCAACAAAAGAGACAGCGAAGTTTTGAAAAGCTTTTAAGAAAATGCGCAACTTATAGAAATGGGGTTTATTTTAGTTTATTCGGTACATCATGACCTTGATAACCTCCAGCAGCGATACATTGATGAAAGGTATAGTACAATCCGATCCTTGAGTTCTTCCAAGGTTGATGTTGATGTTTAAAAACATTCTTCTTCTAGGAAGATGTTGAAAAAGAAATTGCAGCCGGAAGGCCTGCTGGGTGGTGACGTAAGAACGGTTATTTTAAAGAAACGTTCGGACGGCAAAGCCCCAGTGTTATCCGGACAAAACCATGATAGCGACTGAAAATGGCACGACCCTCCCGACACAATTAGACTCCACCCAGGTTTCTAACTCCAGCACATGGGATGTATGAACTTCAAAACTGCATTGTATGTTTTGCTGCACCCTGTATTTTATACATAAATAATGTCATACACATCATAATAATATTATGTGATAAATAAAATAATATTCGATTAAAAACTGTAATGCCTCATTACGAACATATTCCAATTTTAAAAAAATCACAATTTCGATATTAACAAACCACGTTATTGGGAGAGCGTTGTTTTATGTAAATAACGAAAACATTTTTAGAGAATTTAATTTGACGAAGGGACAAAATTCTTTAATATGCCAACGCGACCGAAAGGCCCCAAATATTTGAAGAAATTCTTAGATTTTTTGGGAAGAATTTGATCAAATCTTATAAAAACTAATAAATGAAAAAATAAATTCTAATAGATTTTTCATTCAAATTTTTAATGGGCCAAATTAGAGCAAACGAAAATTCGTTCTTTTTGTAAAATAAATATAATAAGCCAAAAGATTTGGTGATTTGAGAATATTATTAATTTAATCTAAGTAGGTCCTTCAGATGTTTATTAAGACGAAACAATACCCTTAAATAAAGTCAGAATCTTAAAAACGTAACACAGCAATGAACAAAAATATGCAACATGGGGTGTATTGGACAGACCTGCGGTTGAATTTGCCATAGCAAATCTAAAAATAAAGTGAGAATCTTAACAAAATAAATGATGAAGTCAGTAAAAACAATATTCGTCGTAATGGACGGAACTACTTTCTGTACTGTACTTTCGTCTTTCTTTCTGGAACTGTGGGGATTATTTTAATTATTTCTGATGAACGTATTACTAAAATCTAAAATGCTTACAGAGAGATTCCTCGGGAAGTTACTAATTCATAGTCTAGATAAATGAAATTTGGTGCTTACCGCAAATTTTATAGTTGAAAATCGTTTTACAAAATTTTCTAACCGTTTTACATAAAATATTTTAATGGTTACGTCCTGGTTTTATTAATCTTAAATATAAATAACTTACATCCTTAGGGATCTGTCTAGAAATATTTGAGATCAGGGTGAAATGCCTAAAACCAAAAAACAAAAAAAAATGTTCAACAGAAAAATTTACAAAGTCAGCGTCGCGCTAAACCCCGTTATTAAAGTCTTATGTCGCGATGAAGTGTTTATTTAGGATATTATTATTAAAACATATTTTATCAAGGCTTTGGATAGAATAGATTTAAGATTCGTTCCCATAATTTTACTTGTTGTATGTATCTAAATACCATGAATGTGCCTTTCGTACAAAGCGATTATAAGAGACCATTATAAATTTAAAATTTAAAATGTCAAGCCCATTGTACTGGCGTTAAAACAACAACGAATTAACACATTTTGATTTCAAAATGTGTTTACATTTTGATGAGATTTTAAAGGATTTTTTTCGTGCCTATTAATGTTACGAAAAACAAGTTTCTGCGGAATAAGTACAGTAAAGTGACAAAACAATATTGTCTTGGAGATTGTTTACAATAAAATACTTGACAATTAACTTAAAATTATGATACTTATCTTAATATTAATTTGATTTATATCTACAACCTCTCTTCATGGCTATAAATGTACTGTTTTGTAAATTTTCGTTTTATATAATCTTTTGTTTTGTATAATTTTTTTAATTCATATTCCTTTCTCACAAACTTATTTCATATTATGCTGTCTCAGTTAAAGTCACAAGGAGGAAATCCATAATTGGTTTTTATTTTATTATATAATACTTATGTACAAATTGATTAAATGTAAACTGTCGATTTCCCGAAAATTAATAAATGAATATTATATTACTTAACTTAATATTGTAACAATTTAGTAAATATTATACCACTTCACATAAAATTATGATACCCTCTAAAATATTATTATAATTAACTTAATATTATGACAATTGACTTCATATTATAATAATTAACTCAATATTATGATAATAAACTTAATATTATACTACTTAACATAACATTATGATACTTGGTTAAGTAGCAATGTATTGTCCATTTAGTTAAATGGAAAAAGCTTTTCTCGGTCGTTTTCAATGTAGAGGTGAACGTGGTAGCGGTAGTAAAAAAAATGGTGAAAAAAACAATAGAGGTACTCGTATATAAGGAGAGCTTTTAGGATCAAAGCAGTGTTAGATCGTGGATTTAATATGTTGTAGGAATAAATGTGAAAATTATAAGTACAAGTAATATTTTCATACCTTTCTATAAATTGAACAAGAGTTTTTTTAATAATTATTTTTTATTTATTTATTTGATGCAATTTCTTATTTACTTATTACGTTATTCAAAACATTATTTGATAATGTGGCACCAAAATATGCCTCAGCATGTGTACACCATCCAGTGAGGCGGATGGTGTACATATGCTGAAGCCCCCCATTATTTATTGTTAGTTATTGATGATTAATGATGATTTCATAGGATTTCGTCTGTATATAGGCTGAGAACAATACAGGGATGATCTAAAATATGAAATCTGAAATGTATTATCATTCGATCTTTTGAAAAATACAGGGTGTTCCTTGGGTAAAGGGTACTTACTTCGGGGCTGATTCTACACGACAGTACAAGCAGAAAAAATGACATTTTTTTTTATAAATGCCAACGTTTTTAAGTAGTTTTTAGGTTAATAAAGTTGAAATTTTTGTATGGGAAAATAAATATTCTTTATTTGAAAAATATTTTTGTATTGGAAAATAAATAGTGAAATTTAAGTATGAGTTATTTTTCTTTTTTACTTTTATCATGTAGAATTACCTACCGAAGTTGGTGCACCTTACCTCCGGACACCCGTATGAACTTAACGAAGAGGTTTCAGAGCCACATTGATTAACAATATATAACTAGGTCGGCAAACCTTTAAGCCATTCGCCACACAGGTAAACGTAGAGCATGGAGCGCTGCATGGATCTGTTCAGTCCTTGTTTTACACCGTTTCGTACCTACATACTGTATTTCTTGTCTTATTTTCTCAAGATTCTACTACTATTCACTTATTGGACACTTTTTGTGAGAGTTTCAACGAGTCCAAACTGCCAACAACCGTCTGGAACCAGTGAGAATATGGCATTCCCAATTGAGGTGTGTTGTGAGGGTGAAAGTAGTGCGGAGGGAAACAAGAGGGGTAAGAGGAAGGTAGGAGTGTCTGGCTATTCAGATCTGGTCACCAAACACTACTAAAACCATTTGAAGCAACGTTTCAATTCTGAATTCTGTTCCTACACGAGGGCGTTACTGAAAATATTTTCCACTCTGGAACGTGCCGCATGAAACATAACACAAATTCATCAAATAAAATGTAATTGCGCACACCGATATTTGAACTCGCAACCTTCAGATTGCTATTCGAGAGTCTTACTCTTCAACCAGGAGGCCGTCAAAATGTAAGGGCCCTTTGCAAATTCATAATCAGGGATTTCTTTGTAAGTTGTTTGTCGGTGTGATTTTTATATTTGTATTTTCATTTCCAAGGTATCATGGATACGGCACCGAGACCTGCACATCCTGACGGTGGGCAGCTACACTTATTCTTCAGATCAGAGGTTCCAGACCACACACCATAAGGAGGCCGAAGAGTGGACGCTGCACATCAAGTGGGCCCAGCAGAGGGATGCCGGCATGTACGAATGCCAAGTCTCCACACAACCCGTCAGGAGCTACTTCGTTAATCTTAATGTTGTTGGTAAGTTTCTTATTATTTTTAATTAATTCATAGATTTTAAAAAATGGGTTGAATGGGTTTCCCAAATCAGTAAGAAATTGCAGGAGCGTTTAATGAGCAATATAATAGAATAAAAACAAGTCAAAATAAGTCATGTTATTAAGGAAGAGAGTACATGAAAACATCAATGAATGTTTTCACTTGTAAAAGGTGATTTGTTGAAGGATAATAATAATATAAGATAGATGAGTAGATACAGTAGTGTTAATAGATGGAGGACTGAATGCAAACTGAAATAATGTAAAATTTTGTGATGAAAATACGTTATTCCTAATGGTGGCACTTATGAAAATAACTGATAAGAATACAGAAGAAATTAGATCTCTGAGGTAGTTGCAAGTGCGATTAAACCATGTATGACTAATGCCGATGAAGAGGCTCGAGAAAATTGAAAGCCTGATTTAAGCGTTATGGATAAGATGTATAAGATTCATCTTCTTTTTTTTTGCAACTGTCGAAATTAACCTAACTGGGGTTCCCCGTTACAAGGTCACATTGTACATGGATTTGTATATGAATAAAAAATTCGGTAAAGTTTTTTTGTAAATATGTTCATTTTTTCAAGAAATTTTTTGTATATTTGTATTTTTGTAAATATTACAAAAGACCCAATTAAATCAATCTTACAATGAAGTTTAGAAGTTTTGGTTATGGCGAGCAAATGCACAGGGAAATTAATGTCGTTTGAATGTATGATATGTAAGTTGATGGAAGAATAGGTAAAAGCCCACGAAAGACACGGCACAATCAAAACGAATCAATGACTTAATCAGGTACTATCAATAGTCAGAATAACCTTTGTGGACATTCTAATCCGCAATCTTTATAACTTTTCTAATTCAAATCAATTTCGTAATAAAAGATTTTTAAAAAGCCTTAAATTTTACTTCCATAATTAAAGTTTTTTGTTTATTCGAATCGATAGAATTTCGTCTTATTTATTTTGTGTCATGTCATCATATAATTTTTTTGCCGAATATTTCAATAAGATCATCAATACATCAAAATAACAATTCTCCTGAAATGTTTCAACGATTGGTTAAAAATATTTCTTCAAAAAAGATTTCCAGAATATTGGAAGAAAATTCAAAAGAGAAAAATAATAAAAAAATGATTGAATGAAAAGACGATGTCCTCTGGGAAATATATTATGCATATTCCTCCAAGGAAACGTGTTATTGACGGTATTCTTTTAATCTGAAGTGAATATTTTGTTAGAAAATAGTTTTTATTCTTCAAACAATATTCAATTTGGGAGGCGGGTTTAGTTACTGCAGCCCCGAGAATCATTTATTGGATAACAAACACCTCTGCTATAGGTCACTCCAAGTAGATCGCTACGTTTGGTGATTAGCAGGGGTGCCCGAGTTCATCGGGTGAGGTGTGTACAGGATGCGCCTGCCCATCAACTGCGTGGCGTGCCAGATCGGGAGAGCCTGGTTCGGGGACACCCTTTGACATATATATTTATACGTACATCACTAATGTAAAACTGATCACTAGGTCCTATCCAATCCTCGTACATTTTACCTACCCAGAGCTTCCTCTACTTCATTTTATTAAAAACGACTCTCCACACAGCATCCTAATAAATGACGTAAGCCCTGAGGGAATTTTTTTTCCTCAGGGCCAGGAAGCCCTCACAGAAGTGTAGGGTTCGTTACATTAAGTCACCATTTTTTTTAAATATCCCACGAATTTATGAAAATATTTGATGGATTTGAAGGGTGCATATAAATATATTTTATCATTCTTAATCTTTTATGATTTCTGTTTATTTTCGTTTACATTGTTTATATTTTATTGAAGAGTGGAATACGTTCCGCCAGCGTACTACCACCCCTAGGACGAAACCCACCCCTATGAGGTTATACGACTACCCCACTAGGCCAAGACCAGTGAAGAAGGTTATAAACCAAATGTATGCAGATCAAGGTTCTTGTTTTCTTTATGTGAGTGTTTTTGTTTTGATGTGTTGTTTTAATAATCGATTGGTGAATGTTGCTTGGTCAAGCCATAAAAAGTTGTGAATTACAGAAAATGGAGCTTTATTTTTGCAGCTTTACAGTATCTGACAACTGTCAAAAATTGATGATTTAAGACTAACATGCTTTGTGATTGTTTTATTTATTTAATTATTGTTAATTTAAAAGTGTACTATTCCATACAGTACTTTACTTACAATATTAACGGATGAATAATGTTTGTTAGTGCTTTGGAAAGAGCAATGTAGATAAAAAAAAAACTCTGAATGAATAAGTTAAGGGATAGTTGTATTTTATGTATAATGGAGTGATATATTTTTTTAAATTTTGGCGCCGTATTATAGGCATGGCCATATACACCTGGCAAATAATATTGTCTTCAATAATAACAAAATCACTTTGTGGCGTTATTTTAATTTAATGAAAATAAATCACTTTGTCTACACCACGTCATTAAAATAATCTAACAGTTATAACGGTGCAATGGAAATTAATAAATATAAGAATAACCAAACAATTATTATTTGTCTTCTCTTGTATTTATTATTTTTATTTACCAATATTTAAAAAAATATATATATCAACAAGTTTTGAAACCAATAGTTACTTCATCAGTTTAAACGTACAAGAAAATTAATAAATATAAGAAAAGACACATAATTTGTCCTATCTTATATTTATTATTTTTCGTGTACGTTTAACCTGACGAAGAAAATATTGGTTTCAAAACATGATGATTATTTTGTTTAACAGGGGTGTACTGAGTGATTTATTTTCATTCAAATTAAAAATAATAAAAAAAACAATAATATCTTTTAGCAAGCTTTTTGGTTGTCATCATTATTAATTAACTTTCTTCTTTAAAATTATTTTTAAGCTAAACCATCCTTACCTATTCTTACGTAAAATCTTAATTATTCAAATATTGGGTACTTTATTGACTATTTCTTTACATCCAAAAACTGAAAAACCAACATTTCAAATGAAAGCATTGCTAGACATTAATTAAGCCATGTTTAGTGACCTTAAGTAAATATCAAGGCCCTTCCAATCAATCCCATAATATTTTAAAATTTTGTTGTCCTTTTGGCTTTAGTCTGTTCCTATTATTACGTAACCGTAACAAATTTTGAGTTTATCACTCGAATAATTATCGGCATATTAAGCCGAGTTTGCAAAACGTTTTGAGTGATTGCATGCCGTAATATGCCATTTTTGACTTGCAAAATTTGCGCATTTACTAATATAGAATAAAATGTAAAACATTTGTGAATTCACTAGCTATATAGGACTATAATCAGTTTATATGTATGTTTCAACTCAAATGCCAATCTCACATCTCATATTCCAGTTATTGATTCGAGCACTAGGAATGGTTAATCACATTTATACTAAACCAGCGAAAACTTCAGTTTATCTTAGCATCACCTGTTAACCACTAAAATGTATTAAACGATTGTTTAGCTTTATTTTAAGAAGTTGTTTCATTAAGGACTAACGTACGAGTAGCTATACTATTGAGAATATTCGTACAAATCTAACACCGTGCATTTGTGTTATCCTGTTTTTATCTCGTTAAATAATACTACGTTTTCCGTTTCGCAGTTCCAACAGCAACAATACTGGGAGGTCCAGACCTGCACGTGGATAAAGGTAGCACAATCAACTTGACTTGCAGCATCCGATTCAGTCCCGAACCTCCTGCATATATCTTCTGGTATCATCATGACGAGGTGAGTAGACTAACTATAAAAAGTACCACATGACATTCTTTTCAAATATAATTTATTTCATATTTTTTCTTTTGTGTATTATTTACACACTCTATTTCTTCCTCTTATTTTAGTTAATTTTATTTCTTACAGCTCTTTCGGTACATTAGGCCTGTGGTAGGTACGTTGCATGTCTCATAAAAGCGAGTTTATAATCGAGTAATTTGTATATTTTTACTGCATCTTTAAAGGTCTAGAAAAAGGGTGGCCAACCTGAGGCCCGCTTGGTGTCTACTTGTGGCCCGCGGAGCATATGCACACATCTTTTCTTTTAGTATATATAAAACCACCAAAAAAACATTCCAATATAAGTTCAAGAAGAATAGTTCGTATCATCTCGTATATGGAAGTATTGTGCGTCTTGCTAGTATTGCGCGTCTTGTGAGTATTGCGCGGCTTGCGAGTATTGCAAGTTTTGCGAGTATTGCGCTTCTTGCGAGTACTGCGAGTATTATTTTACGTCCCGCATACGCAATACTCGCCAGCGCAAGATGCTGATAAGAGTGTTCTTTTAACTGAAATACGGATTATTCGTAAAGCAAATACATGAGATCACATGAAAAAAATGGGGAATTTTTCGTCAGGGAATTCTTTAGTTATCCCCTTCATGGATTAAAAATCAATGTGTGGAATACATAGGAAATGTGGGGAATTACTGTTATTATTAATAACTGCGGGAATTCAGCACCGTGTGAATAATACCCCAATACCCCATACAATCATTCCTTTCGGCATATCAGTACTTGTAGAAGTAAGTACAAGTACGAAATACTAGGTAACAGGGGTACTTGGACTAGCTATTTATTCATACTAGTACCAGTTGTTCCAAGTATCAAAATGAGCTGCTAGTACTACTCACCTCTAGTACGGCACTGTAGGAAATCTCATTTCTAAAATCTGGCCCGGCTGTTGAAAAGGTTGGCCACCCATGGTACAATACAAGTACATTTAAAATTTTATCGATTGGTTTTGAAAACATGTAAATAAATGGTAGTTAACACCGGTAGTAAGCAGTTTGAAAATCTAATGTTTTGATTTTATTGTTAGAAGTTTTGTTATGGATCTAAAGTGTTTAATTAAGCTTTTAACCTAAAATTTGGATAACATTTTGTTATTAAAATTAGGTAAATGGTTAGTAGGTACGTACATAATAATGAAAAATTTCGTATTATCTAACTAAAAACCTTTTGTGAGAGACTAAAAATGAGATATAAAAATATAACAGAATATAATTACAACGCTGCTAAATAATTTTGCTTAAAGCTTTCATAGAACTTAAACATAATGTGGAGTAAATGAGGACTACATTATACTTAATTTAAATATTATAAGTCTCGAGAAAACCAGTTAATACGTACAAATGAGTTCTTGTTATTTCGTTTATCTTCCAACAAAAATGCCTCATTACTTTATAATTTTATTAATATGAGTGTCAAAAGACTGACCTTAATAAAAACCTCGCTTCTTTTTGTCATATTCGAGGAGATGGGGTTCTAATGAAATGGGTACAGAGATGAAAAAAGGGCATTAATGCTAACAAAATGCGTCAAAAATAAATTGTTGGAGGCAGCTTACGAAAGCTGTGAAGCTGAAATATAAAGAAAAATGAAAAATAAATTTCCCACACAAAATATAAGAAAACACGCACTCTGGCAGCATTGAAATGAAGAGAAAAAATGCTGATATTGCCTTCAATGGTTTGCGTGGGGTGTAATTAAAAATATATTATTTGAATAGTGAAAAGCTTTTGAGTTGCGATAGTGAAAATCAATTGGATGTTCATATCGATATTTTTTTTTGTGAAGTAATTTTTAACGAATTTTCTTAGAATATTTAAGAGTTTTTTTTTTCCAAAATCCGATCATTAATATGTTGTGATTTTTCTTAGGTCGTCAGTTACGATTCTCCTCGAGGGGGCGTATCCGTTGTAACTGAGCGCGGTGACGTAACAACCTCTAGACTCCTTGTCCAGAACGCAGATCTCCCAGACTCCGGAAAGTACTCGTGCAGTCCTTCCAACGCCGAGGTTGCTAGCATCAGAGTACACGTTCTCAATGGTAAGTGCATTTTTCGTGGTCTGTATGCGCGATGGAAAAAAATAACTAACTAAACACCAATTATTTCGGTAACACTGTAAGAAGCGCACAAATTAGCCACGCAAGTTTAGCCAACTATTTATAATATATTGGTAATACAGAAAAAAATTGTTGAAATATATGGTAGAATAAAACGACATACGCATGGCTTCGATCAAAGCATAATTTTTTACATCTGAATATTTTTTAGCAGTGCTATTTATGAATTTGATTAACTACACTTCTTGCCAACTTAAAGTTAAACGTAACGTTTGTTGTAATCTACGCGTTACAGATGGTGTTACTTTAATTAAAATTCACTTTTTTCAAGGAATGTTTTATAATACTAAGACAAATTATTTGTTTGCACCAGTACATACGTAATGTAAATATGAATCAATAGTTTTGTAGGTATAAAAACCCATTTATTTCCAGAAAGGCATACCTACAAATACATATTTTATCGGTTATTCAATCCAATATTGTATTTGTATACCCTTCTTGAAACTTGAGTTTTTATACGGACAAAACTATTTTTTTCATATTTATGTTGCGTATGTACGGGCGAAGAAATAATTAATCTTAATATTTTATGGCAAAACTTGCAAAAAGTGAATTTTAATAAAATTATTAAACTAACGCCACCTATAAACGCGTAGATTTTGGTAATTATTTGTCTTACTTGTTTATTATTTTATCATCCGACAGTTCTTAAGCATTAACATTATTTAATTATTTTAAATCAGTTCCTCCATCTTTTAAAAATCATGCCAATGTTCATAAAATATCAACAAAATTATAAAATCAGGATATTCAAACTTTCAAGTACTCATTTTCATAATGTCAACCAATCGGTTAAATCAAATAAATAATATAAAGGCACTGGATTTATTTGACAAGTGAATTTTCGCAGCGTATTGGTAGCTAATAGGTAACAAAGAAATGATTTTTATTTTCAATGTTTGTAATTTATGGAAAAGCTATAAAACATTGTGGGTTGGCATTAGAAAGGCAAATCTGATCGACTTGTTCGTTCTTTAATCAAAAAGTAAATTTTAATATCTAAGTTTCACGAGCACAGTTTTTGTCCATTTTAGACAAATAGCATAAATAAAATATTATACGAATTAAAAAAAGTCCAAAAAATAGTTTTACTAAAAAATTGAAACATTTGAATTGTTAGCAAGTTTCCTCATTTTCAATTATTTAAAAGCATTGTTGATTTTGACAGCTGAATTAGTTATGACGATTGTAGACTTGTAATCCACGTAGTTTGATTGTGACGCAGAGAAAAAAGAACTTGAAAATACTACCGATATACTAAGCATTTGAATCAAGGTTTTACAAAACACACATTCACAACTATCGAAAACATTGATTAAATACAGAATTGAAAAAACATATTGTAAAATAGTGAAGGGAAAGCAATATATATACAAGCATAATTTTGCTTGCGCAAAACATATTCATAATAAGACTTATATACTTTCTTGGGCTACCCTAAACAAAGCATTTATAACTTTAATTAGGGATGAAACGATTCACACTAAGCTGAAAAATATCGTCCACAACACAGAGGAACTCTTAGAATAGCGGAAAATAATCAGTTCTTGTAAATAAACAGTTTGTTTAGATGTAGAAAAATGTAATCGTCGATGTGGAATTACACGAGAAACTGAAATCTTAATGCTGTATTCTTTGTCTGCTCCAAAATATTGACTACGCCGTATTATATATTATAATACATATCTCTATCTACGGTCTTATGTATTTAAGTGATTAAATTTATGGTTAAAGAAAATATAAACCCTTATGATTTATATCATAAATTTATTTTACTAACGTTTCTATTTTTCATGTGTTCATGAGTTCAAAATTTTATACAAAATTAGGTTTTTTGTCTTGTGATATATAGTCATCATCTCAACTACAAATGTATTTTACATATTATATACCTTCCCTTAATCATCTATCCCTAAAATATATATTTGTACCTACCCTTAAGCATCTATATATAAATACGGTTATCCTCATCTCATCCTCATCAGGACTCACTGTAAGCTTTTATATTTATATTTATTATGTTCCTAACTTTTGTATTAGTTAATGTTATACGCTCGTCAGAGCTATTTATTATTTACGCAATTCTCATTTCGAACTTTTCAACTAGAAATACACTTTACTTATTATACGCCTACCTAAAAGCATTTACTGTGTACCTCATCCAACATAAGCCGGTAACTTGAAATAGATATGGTAAAATTCATTGTTTTATACATTTATTTTTTTCTTTACAATATTGTATTACTTAAACACGATCGCAATTTGCTTTGTTATTTACTCATGTTTCTTTTACTATAAACATTTTATGTAAAATTCAAAATACGTTAATTATATATAAATAAATTATTATTGGATGCGGTATTCTCTTTTATAAATTCACAAAATTGGTAAATTCTTTGTGAAGGCGTTTTTCTTTTATTTTTTAAACTTGGATTAAACCATAGAAATGATCTGAGGTTTAAACCATAGAAATTATCTGAGGATTAAACCATATAAATGATCTGAAGATTAAACCGTTTAAATGATCTGAGAAATTAAATATAGAAGCGATCTGAAGATTAAACCGTAGAAATGATCTAAAAATTAAACCTTAAATCTGAAGATTAAACCGATTGACTCGTACACATATCTTTTTTCTTGTACTGTTACGATGATTGATTTAAAATCACTGAATCCTTCAATAAATATTGTATTTTAATTCTCCTTGCGGCATCATTTTAGTTAAATGAAAATAATTGTCTTTGTTCTATTATTTTAATAAAAGTATATATTTACATCTTGATGAAGGAACCTTACATTACAATTACTTAACTAGCATTTCAGTACACGGATGGGGGATTGAGAATATCATAATTATTGTAAAATTAGTTAATTGTAAAGACTTTTGCAGTCATTTTGCAGTTACGAAATAAAATCATTGCTAGAATGTCTATTTATCTGCCAATAATCCCCAATGCTTCGTTCCCATGGCTCACGTCCAATCATCGCAAAAAGCTAATGGTGGATTCGGCTAATCTACGAGACAACAATGTTTTATTAATGGCACTATAATAGCTTTATCGTTCGGAGTCACGAAAAAATACTTCATTGTGGAGAAACGTACGAACCTTTTGTTCGAAATGAACTGACTTATTCGATTCTACAGTAGAGATTAGTTGGAAGGAGTTGAATAATTTTGAACTAACAAAAGATTCATTTTTACTGCCACTAATATTTTTTCTCTGAAAACTGACAAAGTTAACTGATCTTTTGTTTTTATAATATACTGTTATGTATTGTTTTACGAGAGATGAAGGGCTGATAGGGATTTTGAAAGTATGGTAAATAAACAAGGCCGGGACATTGAATCAAATCACCCTCCCTACTTGTATGGGAACCTCAAAAAATGTTTTTTTGAGGTTCCCATACAACTTAAATATTTTGAGATGTTTTAATAAACAAAAATAAATAATTTTTTATTTTTTTTTTGTAAAATCCGCGAAATATTAAAAAAAATAGCTTGCTGCTTTGAATGAGTGTCCTGTCCTTTTAATCTAGGAGGTTTTGACTGAACTAGGTTGGCGCTAAGGCTAAAGATCGGAAGATAGTCGGATGCGTACCGTATGTGTAAAGCATATTTTGAGCAACATTATATACACTTTTATGCACCATTTTGTTAAAACTACCCTTAAAAACTACCCCCTTATAGTTATATACGTCTATCATATTTCGTTGTAAATATATATGAAAACATATATTTAACGCATGGTTTGAAGACATTTGGCTATTCAATATAGATAAGATTGTCTCCTCAAAATCCTCGAAATATGCGTTATATTTAAATGCCCCCGTGTTCTCAAATAATGCGTTACACAAAGAGGTGTTTCCTATACCTATGCATTTATATAAATGGATGAATGAAGAGCTGTAGTGCTTCGCTGACCGTCTACGGGACTTATCTAGTAATTTATAAAATGATCAGGATGCTAAGTTAAAATTGCTAAGTTATATTAGATGCTAATGAAAATTTCTTGATTACTTGATGATGAGTGTTGAGTATTAAGAAAGGCACGCTTAGATGGTTTGGGTGAGTGTGACGTGTATATATCATGCGAATATAAATGGTAGGAGACGTTGGGGATGTTTGAAGAGTACATGGCACGATCAAGTAAACCAAATATTTTATTCAAGTCATGTTAAGAGCCAGAATAACAAAAGGAGTTGTTTAAGACGGTATATGAATGTGACTAAGGTTAGCAGCATGAGCCAAGACTGATTTTTTTGGCGGTCCGCCCTCTTTGTTTAGTTAGTTTGTAAGTCAATTTTTAAAACAGATTAGAAAAATTCTGTGCTACACTTTCGCTATCTGACGATGTCGACTTGGTATGTTAGTTTTCAAAAAAAATTTTTTTTTTTTAAATAGTCTCCGTGCGCTTGCTGGCAGGTCGCAAGCGGGTTGAAACTGTCATCTTGCCTGTTTGAAATCATCCAAGAAATGTATTCAATGTGGGAATTTTACTTCAGTAGCTTCACTTTAGTAGCTTTTACTAAATTTGTATATAGTGGAACGACTTTACTGTTTACGTAAGATCCAACTGTTCTAAGTATTTGTGAGGTTCTAGTTATTATTTTTTTTATTAAAGGCTTTTAAAAAATATATACGTTTATACAAAAATTGCTCGAACATAATTTATTCCAAGATTTACCCTACTTGTTCTGTTTTATTTAGGATTTTGAAAAATCTAAAAAATATGAAAAATCCACAATTTTTTTTTACATGTCTGTAGACTTACAGAATAACAGATTATTTTTTGTCGATACTTGTTAAGAACTTTATTTTTAGTATTTTGAATTGAGCAATATTCATATGAAGATTTTTGGTATCAGGCTTAAGTTCACTTAAGAGTACAATCAATTTTCCGAGTTACTGATGGTAGATTAGTTCTTCATCTCAGAACAATGAAATATCTGGGCATACGGGAAAAATGCTCGGGAACATAAAGGTAATTTTTTAAAAACAGCAATCAACCTGTGACCTTTCAACAGGTTATAGGCCATCATCAGCAAAGCAGCTTTCTGTCTGTTGGCAAGCCTATTAATATCCATCATTACAGCTGACGGATGTAACCAGGGATAGTACCAGAAGTCTTTAAAGTATTAATTTCCTAGAAAATTATTTTGTCCTTTTTCCACCGTTAAAGAGTGGGAAACATCCACTTGTCTCTATATTATAGAGTCACTTTCTACATAAAATAATGAGTACTAAGCTACGGTACGATAAAGGAACTACAGCAGAGTTAGCAGTTGCGATTTTGAAGTTCTCAAAAATAAATCAATAACTCTAAACTTTCCCTGGTTTTTTGTCTTTTCAAAGAATACAAAATGATTTATTACATTAATACAACAATGATGACGCGAAGTTTCATTTGAATATTGACGTAGAAGACAGACATTTCTAAGAAGTAATATTTTCATTCAATTTAAAATGATGCCACAAAGTGAATTTGAAATTGTTCTCGAAGAAGTAATATTTACATTTCCAGTGTGTTTTGAATTGCCATACCTCATATAAATAATGTATTTCAAAATGTATGAAAGAGCTTTCAAAGGATTTACATTATAATGTTTGATACCAAGATAACAATTTACAACTAAATTTTAACAAATTTCTACTTTAAGATTTCATAGAACAAAAAACAATTATTATTTATGATTACTCCATCAATGATATAGTACTAACAATTGTAACCGAGGTAAATTATTTGGGTCTATACTTTGATCAAAAACTAAAGTTTATTAATCAAAACTTAAGTATGAAATTAAATCAAATAAGTTATTGCAGCCAATTAAAAATATTGAAACCATAAAAATTGTACGTGTCTTCAATTAGTAGTATAACTCAACAGTGTGGGCAGGAAGTTATGCTTTTCATTACTAATGTACGTGTCATCAATTAGTAGTATAACTCAACAGTGTGGGCACCAAGTTTTGATATTCAATACTAATGTGCGTGTCATTAGTTAGTAGTATAACTCAACAGTGTGGGCACAAGTTATGCTTTTCATTACTAATGTACGTGTCATCAATTAGTAGTATAACTCAACAGTGTGGGCACCAAGTTTTGATATTCAATACTAATGTGCGTGTCATTAGTTAGTAGTATAACTCAACAGTGTGGGCACAAGTTATGCTTTTCATTACTAATGTACGTGTCATCAATTAGTAGTATAACTCAACAGTGTGGGCACCAAGTTTTGATATTCAATACTAATGTGCGTGTCATTAGTTGGTAGTATAACTCAACAGTGTGGGCACAAGTTATGCTTTTCATTACTAATGTACGTGTCATCAATTAGTAGTATAACTCAACAGTGTGGGCACCAAGTTTTGATATTAAATACTAATGTGCGTGTCATTAGTTAGTAGTATAACTAAACAGTGTGGGCACAAGTTATGCTTTTCATTACTAATGTACGTGTCATCAATTAGTAGTATAACTCAACAGTGTGGGCACCAAGTTTTGATATTCAATACTAATGTGCGTGTCATTAGTTAGTAGTATAACTCAACAGTGTGGGCACAAGTTATGCTTTTCATTACTAATGTACGTGTCATCAATTAGTAGTATAACTCAACGGCGTGGACACCAAGTTATTAATTACTAATGATATAACGTATTCAAAAATAAATTATAAAGATTTATTAACTTCAGAATGGGTATTGCAAGGGAATGTGTGTATTATAAATGTCTGCTTTGTAAATTGAATTTACTAAAATTATCAGAACGTATAATAATTAATTTCTTCTTTTTTATCTAAAAGCATAAATTCAATAAATGACAGCCCTGAACTTGATTTCATTCCATGTAACATTGAGAGGGTCTTCACTGTATTATTGTGCCCCAACTCCAATACAGAATCATAATTGTTAACTCCCGTTCACCGTATACAGATTTTGGGTAGTGATTATAAGTAACGCATCAATCACTAAATATAAAGAGATCTTGATAGAAAGCTGAACAAAAATTTTGTTTAATTAACTGCCTAGTTCTGCTGCAACTTATTTTATTTTTTTACGACTTATGCCTGTACGTATACAATAGGTTGATATACTGATGAACTGAACCGAAAGAGGATATTGGAAACATTCAGCAGAGTAACATAATATTAAAATAAATTTTTGTATTCCATATCTACTATTATTCCATCCCGCATATTAAATTGTTTTGGTATTATGTTGTTGTGTACATTTACATGTTATGTATTTGTTTAAAAAAATGTGTTAGACGTCCAGCTGCACGGAGAAAAATGAGTATTGCTGTTTTATTAACAATTTCTTCAAATTATTCGTAATCCGTTTAACAGGAAACCTATCAACTCATTCGTTAAGTGCCTGCGGTCCCGTTTTTAACCGGATTACGAATAATTTCTTAGAATTTGAACAAATTAAATTAACAATATTTTATTTCAGTGAGTTTTCTCCGTGTGGGCGGATAAAAATCAAATGAACAAATTATTTACAATTTATTAATATTTTCTAATCGTGTAGGCGAGCGACCAGCCGCAATGCAAACCGGTTCCGCAGGACTCTCGAGCAGCGCTCAGCATATTCTTCCTCTTCTCATGCTTCCAGTTATCTATGAAAGGTTAAGAGGACTTAACCGGTGACACTTCGGTTAAAAAACTTACAAACGTACGAATGAAAACAAGTGTAAATAGCTCAACTAAAACATTGAAAGTAGTATTCAAAATTCCCTAAATATTTTATAAGTCACATGATATAGTAAATTTAATTGTTAAAAGATTATTATTGTACTATGGTGCGAAAAAACAGTTTCATGTACAATTTATAACTTGAACCAATAGGTACTTATTTTTTGTGATAAAGTTATACGGTAGCTGGAATTATATGATATTTATGCTTATATTGCTGTTGATGTTAATGATGTTAAAACTGTTTTGTATGTCTTCGGCATTAATCATGTAACATTTTCTAGTCATTTTGTTTTAGAAGAGTTTTTTTTGTGTACATTTGTTACTTTTTTTAAAAATATTTCGCTGCTGGTTTCGATACATCCAAATCATCATGCATTCTTAAAACTTATTTAAAGGTGGTGAAACTTATTGCTAGGTGATGGAGTGGGGTGGAGATTTGGAGGGGGGAAAGCGGAAGGAGTCAAAATAAGGAAACATTTTTAATTGAGTTTCAAATTAAACTTTGTCTTCTTGGGTTAAATTAATTGAACAATCAAGTCTACATCGATTACAATTATTGTTATATTACTTATGATACGCAGACGTGTTGCTCATTGGTCTGTAATCAAGTTTTGTTTCCATGTGGATTGATTACATTTTCTGCTTCATGCTTTTGCAAAAGTATTTATCAAAACTAAATGCCAGTTGCTCATAATTGGAAGTTAGCCATTAATAGAAGTACTATAATCTACGATGCGACTACGTTGCCTCTTCCAAAGTCTCCACAGCTTTAGTATGTTTTTCCATTTTCGTCGAGTATAATATTTTTATTTTCTCCTGTAAAAGGTTCTCGCATTTAAGATAGAGGATATCTGATCTCTTCTACAGTCAGTCGATGATTCTGAAACAACAAGGTAAATAAAGTTTGTTAATCAAATTAAAAAATTGTAATTACCAAGTTTTCCACCAGCCGTCTTCGTTATTACCTGTTGGATGTGCTTGACGATTAGTTCCAGACGTTTAGTTCTCAAAAACTATGAAAAAAAAATTAAAAATGTAATAAAAACACGACGAAACATTAAAAAAATTATGACAAATTTAATAATGTGAATTAAAGATCAAACTCTTCTGAAACAAAATATTAAAAGTGTGCAACAAAAAAGCGATAATCTGTTTTTATTAGTGTACCTGGATTTATTTCATTACAATTCTTAACTCAAAATTTCATTGGCACTTAATTGACCAAAATGAAGAGGAGAAAATTTGAGGTTCTTCTGTTCAAAGAAATAATTGTCTTTGTGTTTTTTCACCGTAAAATGTATGAAATCTCATTTATATGATTGTGAATAAAATTTCAATACGTAAATATAATAAATAAGAACATAAATGTGTGTAAGTACTAAAACGTACTTTACTGTAAGTCAATATGTATGTACCATGAAAATAATTCATTTTAACGAATATTTTATTAAAATGCTTATTTTAATCACAAAATTATGTTAAATAATTACCAATTTGTTAATTAAAAGTGTTTATAAATTATAAACATACAACTTTTACACGTTATTATCATAAATAGATGTACACCTTATTAAAATCGACTTTACATAGTTTAATTAACACAGTAACTTTGTTACTAGAACAAAACGCACATGAAAATTATTCTTGAAATATGTAATCAATATTATTTCAATTTTTTGTTGGTACAAATTTTCTTTAAAAACTTTTGGAAGTTATACCCAACAATCTAATAAATCATTGAAGAAGAAGAAAAACTAATAAATCTAAGCGAAACATGAAACAGAACAAAGATAAAAATTTAAAAATAGAACTGTCTCAACTGGGAATCAAACTATTCGATTACTAGTTGAGACCGTTATCTTTTTTTTATGTAAATGTTTTTTAAATGTATTTTTTATTATGTCCCATATATATAGATTTATTTGTATTATCTTCTTCTTCCATTGAATATTATTTAAAATCAATCGCAATCGATGTGTACCTATTTATTGCTAACTAGTTTTATTTTTAAATCAGAAGTGTACAAAAAGTTTTTTGTTTCGCCTAGAAATATTAGTCAATAAAATACGAAATTTCTTGACATCTATATGTTTTTTTGTGATTCCTATCGAAGAAAAAACTAGGAGAGCTTTATCGTTAAAGCTTTAAGCACAAGTGAATTAATGGTCCTATTCTTAACACGATGTTAATATTTGGAACAATCGTCTTGGCTCCACACACGCCAATGTAGGCAGATTTCGAACGATATACCACCGTTACCAAGCACGCACATTTATGAAGCTTTGTTCCAAATATTAACTTTGTGTTGGGAATGGAAGGTATCATCGATCAGCTGTTATTACTTTGGCCATACGAAGTTCATTTACTATGAATGTTTAATATTTAATGATCCACTCGAGCAATTTTTGGCATATTACGCCAAGTTTGCAAAAACACAGTTTGCAAAACATGCCAAATTTATTGAACCTAAGAATATCGGATAAACGGTAAAATCTTTCTGAATTTATTGACTTTAAGCCGCAATAAGCAGTTCTATATGTTTCCATATTAATATTTTGAGGAATGTTATTAATTAAATAATATGGTAAATGTGTATATATGACGCCAGCCGCCTGGGTGGTTAAAATCCGTGACGAATTTTTTTCTGTTCTTTCAAAACGACCATAAAATTAAATAATTTTAATTACTTAGTGATGTTACGAACAAACATTTAAAAGGTTGTTTTTTATACCACTTTACTTAATTAAAACATACTTTATTGTTTATTCCTGCATACGTAAAATTCAGTAACCATATTTACATTCATATAATTTACAAAATAATTATACGTTCTATGTGAAATGTGCTCTATTTTAAAATTTATGACTCTGCGGCAGCGAATTTCGAAGTAGGTACCTATTCTTATAGTTTATTATACATACCTACCTCGAAATGTACTGTTGTAGAGAATGATTTTCAGGGAGAGTACTTTATGAAGGTCACGACAGATTTTTCAAGTTTTTTTTAGAAGTTTTTTGTGTTTCTTGTATTCTTGTACATACCATATTTTCTTACTTGCCTCGTATTTCTGTAAACACTTTCAAAGTTAGTTGTTACCTATTTTAAGTAAATAATATTGTAATGTAAAAAGTAAAATTATAAATTGAAATTATTGTACTTAAATGAATTTGAATAATGTAAATAATATACACTTTTAGTTCAAAAATATTACACAAAGAATTATTGGTAAATTTTATGATAAATGTATGAAATGTATGGAAGTGTGTTTATATAAAAAAATAAATATGTACATTGAAGAAAAATAAACTCTTTTTATTTATAGATGCCACTAATCCCATTTGCCTACAATCTATGTAGTCGGCACTTGTAATGCCTGAACCCATGTTTAAGCGATTGCCTTGTCCTTTTTGAGAATGAGTAACTCAAGAGGAATGCTGGCCCAGGCATGAATATCAACCCTTACATCGAAGACCAGAATGCAGCAGCGGAGATTCGCTGGAAACTCTACAAAATCGCCAACAGGATCATACATCGGAGTCCTGATGTAAATTTATTTATTAACTTAATATTTTGTTCTTTTAAAATTTGTTTCTTGCTATATCTCAATCCCGAGGAGTTATAAAACTCATTTTTGGAAGATAGAAATTAACAAAACATAGATGGGTGCTAACACAATTCTACATATTTGAAGGGGAATCAAAATTATAAATTTCACATGAACACTAAGTACAAATAAAAAAGAGCAGTAATAAATATGAAGAAAAGATATCTTAGGTACAGATTTATTTAACTATAAATTATACAATAAAAAGTATAAATTACAAAGTATAAAGTATAAAATATAAAGTTTAAAGAATAAAGTACAAATTATAAAGTAAAAATTTTAAAGAATAGAGTATTAAGTAAAAGTATAAAGTATTGAGTATAGAGAATAAAGTATAAATTATAAAGTACAAAGTGAAAAGTATAAAATTTAAAATATATACAATATAAAGTACAAAGTATAAAATATAAAGTACAAAGTATACCTCAGCACGGGTAAGCCACCCGGTGAGGCCAACATTACTGGATAACTCTGAAATTTAAAATATATTGTACAAAAAAAGAATAAAGTATAAAGTTTAAATTATAAAGTAAAAAGCATAAAGTATAAAGTATAAAATATAAAGTATACGGTATAAAGTAAAAAAGTATAACATATAGAGTTTAATGTAATATAAAGATAAACAATGACATGGAAAAATATAAAGATTTACGTACAATAGTATGGCTAAATATTTATTTGTAAATACAAACCAAAGTAGTAATTTAAAAAGCAGATATATATATGTGAAATACATTTACTTAAGCAGTTATATTAATTATAAATTATGAATAGAGAAAACAACCAATTGAAAGCAATAAAGTAGCAAATACTAGCTTTTGTATTATTTTATTAGAGCCGATAAAAAATTATAAAACAAATAAACGCAGCAGTGTTTAATTTAGTGCATAATTTTACATGGCATAATTAAGTTATTGTACATTTTTTCTTGTGAAATAATGAGCATTAATTTAATAAAAGTCGTTATTTTTTTACTGAAAGTATTCAGATAAATTGCTTCTTCACAACAAAATAAGCAAATTTTCTAAGAATTTTTTTGATCCTTAAAATATTTGTTTGGAAAAAAGTCAAAACAAAAGGTAAGACTAAATAAATTTACTAAGAAGTCTTAAATAACTCGGTATCTGCAGAAGCAGCTATTTCAATAAACATCTAACTTACAAAATAAATGGCTTCAGAGAGTGAAAGGTAGCCTTAATTTATCCGTAATAATAGGAAGTTAAGCTGTCGCGATGTCGTGGAACCTAGAGCAACATACTCGTACCTTCGCTGTCTGGAGAAATAATCCTCATTAGTTACACGAGTCCCCTCTACACAGCCCAAAAGTAACCATCCCATGTAACTGTGTGGTGTGCAATTGGGGAGAGGGGTATTATTGGTCGTGCTTTTTTTAGGAAAACAACGTTACTATAACTGTTAATTCAGAGAGCTATATTATGACTCTCCAAAAGCTATATTACGACCCAGCTTCCAACCAGAACTTCGGAATCGCAGATGGGAAATGAGAAGAGTATGGTTTCAAAAAGATGGTGCAACTGCACACAGAGCTCGTAATGCAATGGCTGTTTTACGGGATCAGTTCAAGATATGGCCATATTCATTATTCACTGGTCTCCTCATTTCCTTTTATGTGACTTATTTTTGTGGTGATTAAGATATGTCCCGAGTATATGTTGACAAGCCAGACTGCCTGGAAGATCTAAAATATAGGGGGATTTTGTTCGGATTCCACGTCAGATGTTAATTGACGCTACTCAAAGTTTTCGGGACCACCTACAATCATGCATAAATTAAAATGGCCAACATCTGAGCGACGTGATTTTCAAAACATAAATAAACTAATTAAAAAATTTTACAACTCTCCCTATATTTTGTCATAAATAAAAAAAACTAAGCAAAACTGACCGAGTACATCCTATATGAATTTTGAAGTGAAACTTCTTTACGCGCGTCATGCAATTTCGAGGACCGGAGTAAAACCGACTCATGACCGAAACGAAAATGCGGGTACCCCCACCACCGATTAAAGTTCATTTGATCTAGTCAAAGTTTTGAAGTAACATATAAATGCTTCTTAGCTCATCCCGACAACTGGCGTTGGTGGTGTAATGGTCAGCATAGTTGCCTTCCAAGCAGTTGATCCGAGTTCGATTCTCGGCCATCGCACATTATTTTTTTGTTTTTAACGCCTTTTTCATTCAATATCTTATTTTTTAGTAGGTCAGAACATTTTTTAAAAGAAAATAATATTGCAAAATAATAAAAACACTTATCTCACTGTGATAAAACATTACTCCGCTAGAGCGCGCTTTGCGTTATTGTGTTGGATTAAAATTATTATCTAATCCGTATATTATGATAATTGTATTACATTTATTTAATTAATTTATTTATTTTGATAATATGTAATAATTTACAGAAAAAAAAATTAAAACTATCTCCCTCTGATAAAATATCCGTTCGCTAGAGCGCACTACGCGATCTTGTGTGGGATTCTATTTCTGTACATTGTACATTATTTTTAAAAATATATTATATTTTGGGTGTGATGTAGGTAACATTATAAAACATAACAAGCTCTCATATTTTCAGAACCTACATAATATAATCAATTTATGCGGCTTTGCTTACAGTTGGTGCTCAGCGTGGTTGGCTTTCAATCAGTTAAGCGAGGTTCGATTCTCGGCTGTGGCATTTTTGAAGTGAAACCTTGTTGAGGTGGGGGAGCCGCTCACGAACGTTCTCTCTCTTCTCTTCTTTCCTCTCTCTCAGACACCAGCGAACTGCGCCACGCCAAGCATCAGCTGAAACTAGAAGTTTCACTTCTGTCTTGCGTAGGCTTGACACACCCACTTTTTTTTTATATTCACTCCACACAGGAGGCCCTGAAGAAAATAATTTCCCTCAGGGCCTATGTCATCTTTGGGGATGCTGTGTGGAGGGTCTTTTTGTGGAGAGGAAGGAGTGAACATGGGTCTTGAAGAGTCCCATGTTGTAGGAGGGAGGAAACACAGAGGCCGGCAGTTCGTTCCACAGCCGAGCTGTTGAACTTAAGAACGAATCGTAGAAGCGACCCGTTCTCATGTGACAAATGTCAACAGTGTACAAATGTTGGGCGCACTTTTGGCGTGTATCCCGACTATGCACCGGTGCCGAAGGGATCAATGACGCTAGTTCCTTAAAGCATCTTCCATTGTAATACCGATAGAACAAGGACAGCATACCTACCTGACGCCTGTGCTCTAAATATTGCAGTCGGTTTGTTAACACATTGTTTGCGGGAGACGCTTAAAAGCGTCTTTTGCGTACTGTTGGTAGAGAGCGGGAGACGCTTAAAAGCGTTTTTCGTATTTGTACACTATTGGTAAAGCGCGGGAGACGCCAAAATGCGTTGTAGGCACACTTAGAGTAACAATATATTACGAGTAACGTATGATGTTGGTTACTCTGTGAAGTAAAAATTATGCGTCAGCTCTCGTGACACGTGTACTAGGTACCTGGCAATTCGTGGAATTGGGTCGGGTAGCTGGCCGACTGTGGTCATAAAACATGCACTTGAAATAAAATAACTGTAAGATAAATGTTTCGTTTTTTTTTAAATCTTTATATTTCTTCAGTTTTAAAGCGATATTGTTTCGTTCAAGACGTTCTCTATTTTCTTTTCTGTCTACATTCCGCTTTAAAAATTTCGTACAAAGTATTTGTGTGCTGTGCTCGAAAATTTATTTGTTACATAATAAAGGGATATTTTTTCATAAAAAATACCCTATAAAATGGACTACGGTAATGATAATCGATTACAATAAATATAAGAAAGGCATTGACCTAGCAGACCAATATCTTTCGTATTATTCTTTTTTACGAAAAACCACCAAATGGACAAAAAGGCTAGCGATGTATATAATAAATTGTGCATTATTCAACTCATTTGTTGTGTACAACTCCGTAAAAGAAAGGAAAATAAAATATAAACAATTTTTTAAGGAAATCGCAGAGCACTGGGTGGCCGATCAGATTTCGTCAGATAATAGTCAAGACCCGGAACCAACACCATCAACATCTGGTATCCGAAAAAAAATTTTCAAAATCTGATCCTCCAGGAAGACTATCGATGGATATGCGAAAACATATATTGGAAAAGATTGAAGGCCCTGGTAAAAATAAGAATCTGCGAAAGCGATGTCGTGTGTGCGCGGTACACAAAATACTTAGCGAAACCCGGTACATGTGTAAATTCTATGATGTACCTTTACATGAAGGGAATTGTTTCCAACGATTTCATACTTTCAAACAATATTAGTGTTTAGTGGTGTGTATTTAAAAATATATATATACTATGTTGAATGTGCATAAAATGACTAAATAGACAATACGACAAAAGTGCAGTTTTTTTTAAATTTAAACTTATATATCGTAATTGTTTCTTCAAAAATATAAAAATTTGTGACCAGATCATAATAAAAAAATTTGAATAAGGTAAAATACTGAAAATTTTATTTAAATGTGATCAATAGTTCAGAAGTTATAGCTATTTTACATGAAACGGAATTTTGCGCGCGAACATGATAAAAATTGCCCGCTTTACGGCGTAGATTGATTAAAAAACCCCCCGCAAACATTGTGTTAAGATCGGGGAATCTATCAAACGGACCGCCCGTTTTTGCACAGAGTCAAGGGTTTAGATTCCATGCAATTCCTGTGACGGACCCTGTGTAAAAGGAGGCCAGTAAAAATTATGGTTTTTAGAGCTAGAATAGTTTATAAAAATTATAGGTTTCTGTTATCATAAAGCGTAAATCATAAAATAGAGGTTCATATCATGTCTGACGGTAGGAACTAGTTTTTGGGATGTAAGAATAGTGAATATAATATGTACTGATGCGAATCCTAGAATTTGATGGATAAGTGAAGAATGTATAGGAAACGTCTTGAATTTAAATCAGTTCCCATATTAAGGTAGACATTATAGAACTGCAGAGAACCCAGACTGAATGATAATGTTTTAAGTTCTTACCGACAAAAATGTGAAAATGTTTAGTTAAACTTCAACAATTAACAAAGATGAATAAAAAATAAATAAAAAACCTTTAAAATACGTATATTATCTCGGAATTTGAACCATCGTTTATATTGATATAAAATGATACTTTTTTAGGGCGACAGAACATAATATTAATATGATATTATTGTTTAATTAATCAAAAGGTATCTACACACTGGCGTATATCACATGGGGTTACAGAGTATTGAATAAATAATTTTAAGTATTATTTTAAATAATTTATCTTGTGTGTGTGTAACTCGCCTAGAAAATATTATCTGAGAACAAATCGACGTTAAAAGGGCTAAATGACTGTCGCGCCATATTGTAAATTTTACAGGCAAAGAAATCAATTTTTTTAATGAAAAATGAGCAAAACTTTTAGTAAAGTCCAAATATATCGGAACACGTGCTCATCATGCTTCTGAATTTTCCATGATAATATATAATGATAAATGCTAAAATATTATGTTTTTTATGAACATGTGTTCCTAAATTGTCATAATACATTCCTCTTTTACTTAAAGTTTAAAAGGAAACTTATCAATTCATTTGTTGAGGGCCTGCAATCCCGTTCTTAATTAATTTGAAGAGATTCTTGATAAATTTTCAATACTCATTTTTCTTTTTGTATTTACAGAGAAAAATGTTTAGATCTCGATTTTAGGTGAAGTAAGGACTATTTTTGAATAAGCCATCGAAATATGTACTATATTCTCGTCCTCGAAAAGCGGCGATCATTTAATGTTGTTATTATTCTAATCAATACAACGCAACCCCAATGGGTTTTCCATCATAGGATGCATTTTGCGAGATGCATTATTGATGCAATCCTTTCAGAATAAATGGAAACTGATGCACGTGTACTGATTTACGCCTTCGTAGGAATGAACAATGACGTACTGATGGATAAGATATAAATCCCAGTCATAAAAGTAGAACAGAGATCTCTCAACTTTCAGAGAAACCGTTTTAAAGTCTAACGTTTTACGGTTGGG